>NW_016108231.1:106216-180317 GCF_001604975.1 Cebus imitator | reverse complement strand
CAACAAGACAGAAAATTAACAAGGATATCCAGTAATTGAACTCAGACCTGGACCAAGCAAACCTAATAGACATTTACAGAACTCTCCACCCCAAATCCACAGAATATACATTGTTCTCAGCACCACATCACACCTACTCTGAAATTGACTGCATAATTGGAAGTAATTCACTCCTCAGCAAAAGCAAAAGAATGGAAATCATAACAAACAGCCTCTCAGACCACAGTGGAAACCAGTTAGAACTCAGAGTTCAGAAACTAACTCAGAACCGCACAGCTCATGGAAACTGAACGA
Organism: Cebus imitator; assembly: GCF_001604975.1. Taxonomy (NCBI): domain Eukaryota; kingdom Metazoa; phylum Chordata; class Mammalia; order Primates; family Cebidae; genus Cebus; species Cebus imitator. Next base: position 180,023 of record NW_016108231.1, on the reverse strand, counting down.
CTTGCTCTTGAATGTTGACTGGATAAACAATGAAATGAAGGCAGAAATAAAGATGTTCTTCGAAACCAATGGGAACAAAGACACAACATACCAGAATCTCTGGGACACATTTAAAGCAGTCTTTAGAGGAGAATATATAGCAATAAGTTCCCACATGAGAAGCGAGGAGAGATCTAAAATCGACACCCTATCATCAAAATTGAAAGACCTAGAGGAGCAAGATAAAAAAAAACTCAAAAGCTAGCAGAAGACAAGAAATAATTAAGATCATAACAGAACTGAAGGAGATAGAGACACAAAATCTCTTCAAAAAATCAATAAATCCAGCAGCTGGTTTTTCGAAAAGATCATCAAAATAGACAGACAATAGCCAGATTAATAAAAAAGAAATGAGAGAATAATCAAATAGATGCAATAAAAAACGATAAAGAGGATATCACCACAGATTCCACAGAAATACAAACCATCATCAGAGATTATTACAAACAACTCTATGCACATAAACTAGTAAACCTGGAAGAAAGGGATGAATCCCTGGACACTTGCATCCTCCCAAGCCTAAACCAGAAAGAAGTTGAAATTCTGAATAGACTAATAACAAGGTCTAAAGTTGAGGCAGCAATTAAGAGCCTACCATTCAAAAAAAAAGCCCAGGTCTGGATAGCTTCACATCTGAATTCTACCAGACATACAAAGAGGAGCTGGTACAGTTCCTTCTGAAACTATTCCAAACAATACAAAAAGAGGGAATCCTTCCCAAATCATTTTATGAGACCAACATCATCCTGATACCAAAACCCAGCAGACACTCAACAAGAAAAGAAAACTTCAGGCCAACATCCATGATGAACATAGATGCAAAAATATTCAATAAAATACTGACAAGCCAATTGCAACAGCACATCAAAAATCTTATCCACCATGATCAAGTAAGCTTCATCCCAGGGATGCAAGGCTGGTTTACATACACAAGTCTATAAACATAATTCACCACATAAACAGAACCAAAGACAAAAACCACATGATTATCTCAATTGATGCAGAGAAGGCCTTTGACAAAATTCAACAGCCCTTTATGCTAAAAACCCTCAATAAGCTAGATATAGACAGAACGTATCTCAAAATAATAAGGCAGGGCAATGCAAGGCACCATGGGCCCCATGGTAAAACAAGGCAAGACAAGGTAAGGCAAGGAAAGGCACCGTGGGCCCCATGGTAATACAAGTCAAGGCAAGGCAAGGCACCACTGGAACAATGGTAAGGCAAGGCAAAGAAAGGCAAGGCAACATGGGCAGCATAGGCCAAATGGTAAAGCAAGGCAATGCAAGGGAAGGCAATGCAAGGCACAATGGGCCTTGCACTAAGGCGAGGCAAGACAAGACAAGGAAGACACCATAGGCACCATGGTAAAGTAAGGCAAGGGAACTTGTGCACCATGGTAAGACAAGGCAAGGTGCCGTGGGCACCACAGTAAGACAAGGCAAGGCAAGGCACCATGGGCAGCATTGTAAGGCAAGGCAAGGCAAAGAAAGGCACCATGGAACCATGTTTAGGAAAGTTAAGGCCAGAGAAGGTATAATGGGCACCACGGTAAGGCAAAAGAAGACAAGCTAAGGAAGCATGGACACAATGGCAAGGCAAGGCAAGACTATGCACTATGGGCACAATGGTAACATGCAACAAGCCAAGGAAAGACAAGGCAAGACAAAGCATCATAGGCATCATGATAAAGCAAGGAAAGTAAAGGCAAGTCACTATGTGCTCCATGGTAAGGCAAGGCAAAGCACCACGGACACCATGGTAAGAAAAGGAAAGGCAACACCAGGCACCATGGGCACAATGGTAAGGAAAGGCAAAGCAAGGCAAGCCACCATAGGCACACTGTTAAGACAAGATAAGGCAAGGCAAGGCACCATGGGTAATATAATAATTCAAGTCAAGACTAGGCAATGCACCTTTGGCACCATGGGTACCATAGTAATTCAAAGCAAGTCAAGGCAAGTCACCATGAGCAGTATGGTAGGCAAGGCAAGCAAGGAAATGCAAAGCACCATGGGCAGCATGGGCATCATGGTAAGGCCAGGCAATGGAAAGCAAAGCAAGGCAAGGCACCATGGGCAACATGGTAAGCAAGGCAATGTAAGGCACCATGGACACTATGGAATGGCAAGGTAAGGCATGGCAAGGCACAGCACCATGGACGCCATGATAAGGCAAGGCAGAGCAAGCACCATGGGGAAGCCAAGGCAATGCAAACTAAGGCACCACAGTCACCATGGTAAGGCAAGGCAAGGTAAGGCAAGACACCATGTGCACCATAGTAACAGAAGGCATGACGGCGTAGCACCATAAGCACCATGGGAAAACAAGGTAAGGCAAGCCTAGGCACTATGGAAACAATGGTAAAGCAATGCAAGGCAAGTCACCATGGGCACCATGGTAATGCAAGGCCAGGCAAGGCATGGGATGACACTGTAAACACCATGGTTAGTCAAGGCAAGGCAAGCCACCATTGGCACCATAAGACAAAGGAAAACAAGGCATCATGGGCACAAAAGTAAGGCAAGGAAAAACAAGGCAAGGCACCATGGGAAACATGTTAAGACAAGGGAAGACAAGGCACCATGGTAAAGCAAGACAAGGCAAGGCAAAGCACAATGGGCACCATGGTAACACAGGGCAAATGAAGGCAAGGCAAGGCACCATGGTCACTATTATAAACCAAGGCATGGAAAGGCAAGGAAGGCACCATGAGCACCATGGTAAGGGAAGGCAAGACAAGGCAATGCAAGGCACAATGGGTAACATGGTAAGGCAAGGCAAGGGAAGCCTAGGCATTATGGGCATCATGTTAATGCAGTGATAGGCAAGGCAAGGAATCTCTGGCACCATAGTAAGGCAAGGAAAAGAAAGGCAACACAAAGCAAAGCACCCGGGAACCATGGTTAGGCAAGGAAAGACCAGCCAAGGCATCATAGGCAACATGGTAAGGCAAAGCAAGGCAATACAAGGAACCATGGGCAACATGATAAGGCAAGGCAAATCACTGCATGGTAAGGCACCATGGGCACCATGGTAGGGCAAGGCAAGGAAAGGCATCTTGGGCAACAGGATAAGGCAATAAAAGGCAATGCAAGGCACCATGGACACCATGGTAATGCAAGGCAAGGTAAGACAAGGCACCATGGGCACCATGGTAAAACAAGACAAGGAAAGGTAAGGCAAGTAAAGGCACTATTGGCCCCATGGCAAAGCAAGGCAAGGCAAGGCACCATCAACACCATGGTAAAACAAGGCAAGGCAAGGCACCATAGGCAGCACAGGCAACATGGTAACACATGGCAAAGCAAGGGAAGGCAAGGCAAGGCACAATGGGCCCCATGGTAAGGCAAGGCCAGACAAAAAAGGTACCAAGGGCACCATGGTAAGGCACAGCCAGGTAGGGCAAGGCACCATGGGCACTATGGTAAAATAGGGCAAGAAACCATTTGCACCATGGTAAGGCAAGGCAAGGTAGGACAACATGGGCTCCTTGATAACATAAGGCAAGGCTAGGCAAGACACCATGGGCACCATGATAAGGAAAAGCAAGGGAACCAAAGCCACATGGGCACCACAGTAAGGCAAGGCAATGAAAGGCAAGGCATCTTATCCACCATGTTAAGGGAAGATAAGGCAAGGCAAGGCAATGCACCATGGGCACCATGGTAAGGCAAGGCACCATGGGCACCATGCAAAGGCAAGGCACCATGGGAACCATGCAAAGGCAAGGCAAGGGATGGCCAATCAAGGCAAAATTTACACCATGGTATGGCAATACAATGCAAGTCATGATGGGCACCATGGTAAGCAAGGCAAGGCAATGCAACACACCATGAGCAACATCGTAAGGCAAAGCAAGGAAAGGAAAGGAAAGGGAAAGCAAGGAACCATGGGCACCAAAGGGAAGTCACCATGGGCTAAGTGGCAAGGCAAGGCAAGGCAAGGCAAGGCACCACGGGCCCGATAGTAAGGCAAGGCAAGGCATCCTGGGCAACATGTTAAGGCATGGCAAGGCAAGACATGGTAACATGGGAGCCATGGTAAGGCAAGACAAGTCAAGGCATGGCAAGGCACCATGGGCACCATGGTAAGTCAAGGCAAGGGAAGACATGACACCTTGGGCACCATGGTAAGTCAAGGCAAGGCAAGGCATCCTTGGAACCATGTTAAGGCATGGCAAGGCAAGACATGGTAACATGGGAACCATGGTAATGCAAAGCAAGTAAAGGCATGGCAAGGTGCCATGGGCATCATGGGAAACATGGCAAGGCAAGACATGGCAAGGCAATGCATTATGGTCACCATGGTGCAAGAAAAGGCACCATGGACACAATGGTAATGCAAGGAAAGGAAAGGCACCCTGGTCCCATGGTAAGGCAGGATAAAACATGAGAAAGCAAAAAAAGGCAAGGCACCATGGGCATTATGATAAGGCAAGACGAGATAAGGAAATGCAAGGCATGTCACCATGGGCACCTTGATAATGCAAGGTAAGAGAAGGCACCATGGGCAACATGGCAATGCAATGTAAGGCAAGGCAAGGCAAGACACAATGAGCACCACGGTAAGGCAAGGCATGGATGGCAAGGCAAAGCACCAAAAGCCCCACGGTAAGGCAAGGTAAGGCAAAGCATGGCACCAAGGGCACCATGTAAAGGCAAGGCACAGAAAGGCAGGGCAAGGCAAGTCACATCACCATGGGCACCATGGCAGGGCAAGACAAAGTACGATGGGCACCATGTCACGATAAGGAAAGGCAAGGCAAAAAAAGACACCATGGGAACCATGGTAAGGCAATGTAAGACAAGGCACCAAGGCATGGCAAGGAAAGACAAGGCAAGCCACCATGGACAGCATGGTAGGGCAAGGCAAGGCAACATACCAAGGGCAACAACATACCAAGGCAAGACAAGGCAAGGCACCGTGGGAACTATGGTAAGGCAAGGCAAGCAATAGCACAATGGGCACCATTTTAAGGCAAGGCAAGTCTCCATGGGCAACATTTTAGGCATAGAAAAGTAAGGCATGGCAAAGAACCATGGACACCATGGTAAGGCATGGCAAGGCACCATGGGAATCCTGGTAAGGCAAAGCAAGGCAAGGCAGGGCACTATGGTAACCATAATAAATAAGAAAAGGCAATGCAAGGCACCATGGGTGCAGTGATAAGGCAAGGCAAAGAAAGACAAGGCAAGGCACTATGTGCACCATGGTAAGGAAAAGCAAGACACATTAACTCAAGGCAAGGCAATATGGGCAGCACAGAAAGGCAAGTAAAGGCAACACAAATCTAGGCACCATGGGCACAATAGTAAGGCAAGGCAAGGCAAGACAAGGAAAGAGAAGGCAAGGCAAGACACCATGGTCACCATCGTAAGGCCAGGCAAGACAAGTCAACAGAAGACATGGCACAATGGGCAACATGGTAAGGGAAGGAAAGGGAAGGCACAGCAAGGCACTCTGGGCACCATGTGAACAATGGTAAGGCAAGACAAGGCAACACAACTCACCATGGGCATCATGGCGAAACAAGGCAAGTCAAAGCATGGCACCATGGGCACTATGGTAATGCAAAGAAAGGAAATGAGAGGAAAGGCAAAGCATTATGGGCAGCATGGGCACCATGGTAAGGCAAGGGAAAGCAAGGCAAGACACCATGGGCACCATCGTAAGACAAGACAAGGCAAGGCACTGTAGGAACCATGGTAAGGCAAAGCAAGGCACCATGAAAACCATGGTAAGGCAAGGCAAGGCACTACCAGGCAAGGCACAATGGGCACTATGGTAAGACATGTCAAGGCAAAACAAGTCACCATGGGTAGCATGATAAGCAAGGCAAGGCAGTGCAAAGCACCAAGGGCAACATGGTAACGCAAGGTAAGGTACGGAAAGGCAAGGGAAAAACCATCAACACCATGGTACTCCAAGGCAAGTTACCATGGGCTAAATTAAAAGGCAAGGCAAGGCATCATGGGCACCATGGTAAGGCAAGGGAAGGCAAGGCATCATGGGCACAATGGTAGGGAACAGCAAGGCAAGGCAATGCACTCTGGCCACCATGGTATGGCAAGGCAAGACACCATGTGGAAACTGGTAAGGCAAGGCAAAGCAAGGCACCATGGACACCATGGTATGACAAGACAAAGCAAGACAAGGCATGGTACAGTGGTCACTAATGTAAGGCAAGGAAAGGCAACGAAACATAGGCATCATGATAAGACAGGTAAAGGCAATAAAAGGCAAAGCACCATGGGCACCATTGTAGTCCAAGGCAAGGGAAAGCAAGACACCATGGGCACCATGGTAAGGGAAGGCAACACAAGGCAAAGCACTTTGGGCACCCTATTAAGGCATGGTAAGGCAACAAGGTACCATGGGCACCATGGTAAGGCAAGGCAAAGCCATGCATGGCATGGCACCTTAGTAAGGCAAGGGAAGGAAAGGCACCATGGGCCTCATGGTAAAACAAGGCAAGTCAAGGCAATGTGTCATTGGCACCATGTTAATGCAAGGCAAAACAAGGCAAGGCAAGTCATCATTGTCACCATGGTAATGCATGGAAAGGCAGGTCCCATGGGTCCATGGGAAGACAGGGGGAAAACATGGCAAAGCAAGGAAATGCAAGGCACCATGGGTACCATGATAAGGCAAGACAAGGCAAGGCATATCACAATAGGCACCACTGAAATGCAAGCAAGGCAATGTAAGAGAAGGTACTATAGGCACCATGAGAATACAAGGCAAGGCAAGCCACCAAAAGCAACATGATAAGGCAAGGCAAGGGAAGGGAAGGCAAAACAACATGGACATAATGGTAAGGGAAGGCACAGAAAGGCAAGTCAAGGCAAGTCATGGCACCATGGGCACCATGGCAAGGAAAGGAAGACAAAGCACGATGAGCACCATGGTAAGGCAAGGGAGGCAAGGCAAAAAAGGCACCATAAGCACCATGGTAAGGCAAGGCACCAAGGGCACTGAGGTAAGGCAAGGCAAGACACAACGGGCATTATGGTAAGGCAAGGCAAGGAAAGGCAACGGACCCAGGGCAACATGGTAATGTAAGGCAAGGCAAGACACTATGGGAAGCACTGTAAGCAAGGCAAGGAAAAGCATGATTGGAACCACTGTAAGGAAAGGCAAGGCACCATGTGCACCGTTGTAGGCATGGCAATGTAATTCAAGGCAAGGCACCTTCGGCACCATGGTAAGGCACATCAAGGCAATAAGAGAACTCTGGAAAGGCAAGGCAAGTCAAGTCAAGGCACCATGGGCACAATGGTAAAGCAAGACAAGGCAAGGCAAAACCCCTTGGGCACCATGTTAAGGCAATGTAAGGCAAGGCAAAACCCCATGGGCGCCATGGTAAGACAAGGGAAAGCAAGGCAAGGCAAAGCAAGGCAAGGCAAAGCACTATGGGCACCATTGTAAGGTAAGACAAGGCAAGGCACAAGGGGTTACACAGCAAGGCAAGGAAGACAATGCAGTGCAACATAGGCACCATGATAATGCAAGGCAAGGCAAGGAATGACACATTCACAACATGGTAAGGAAAAGCAAGGCAAGGCAAGACACTGGACACCATGGTAAGGCACGACAAAGAAAGGAAAGTCACAATGGGCACCAAGGTAAGGCAAGGCAATGCACCATGGGCACCTTGGTAAGGTAAAGCAAGGCAAGGCACCACGGGCACCACAGTAATTCAAGGAAAGTCAGGAAAAGTCATTGTGGGCACCATGCAAAGGAAGACAAGGCAAAGCAAGTAAAGGCAAGGCAACAAAGCCCCCATGGTAAGGCAAGGCAAGGCATGTCAAAGCACCATGTGCACCCTGATAAGTCAAGACTAGGTAAGGCAAGGCAAGGCAAGGTGCCATGGGCACCATGGCAAGGCAAGGCAAGGCAAGGCGCCATGGTCAACATGGTAAGCCAAGGCAAGGAAAGGCATAGTGGTCAACATGGTAAGATAAGGTAAGGCAAGGCAAGGCACCATGGGCACCATGGTAAGGCATGGATAGGCAAGACTCTATATTCACTGTGGTAAGGCAGGGCAAGGCAAGGAATCATGGATACAATGGTTAGGCAAGGCAAGGCAAGACAAGGCAAAACAAGGCAAGCACGATGGGCACTATAGTAATGCAAGGGAAGGCAAGGCAAGAAAATGACACCATGGGCACCAAGGTAAGGCAAGGCAAGGCAAGGCACAATGGGCATTATCACAAGGCAAGGCAATGGACCCAGGGCAATATGATAATGTAAGGCAAGGCAAGACAGTATGGGAACCATTGTAAGCAAGGCAAGGAAAAACACCATGGGCAAAGAACCATGTGCACCATTGTAGCCATGGCAATGTAATTCAAGGCAAGGCAACATGGGCACCATAGTAAAGCATGGTAAGGCAACAAGGGAACCCTGGTAAGGCAAGGCAAGGCAAGTCACCATGGACAGGATGGTAAGGCAAGGCAAGTTTAGCCAAGGCAAAGCAAGGCAAGGCGAGGTAAGGCACCATAAGTATTATGGCGTGGCAAGACTAGGCATGACAAAGGAAGGTATGATGGGAAACAAGGTAAGGCAAAGCAAAACAATGTAAGAGACAGTGGGCATCATGGTAAGGGAGGACAACACAAGGCATCATGGGCATAATGGTAAGGCAAGGCAAGGAAAGGCACCATGGGCACCATGGTAAGGCAAGGCAAGTTAAGGTAAGGCTCCACGGGCACCTTGGAAAGGCAAGGCAAGACAAGGGAAGGCACCATCGGGATCATGGGAAACAATGCAAGACAAGGTATGGCAAGTAACCATTGGTACAATAGTAAGGCAAGGCAAGACAGTATGGGAACCATGGCAAGGCAAGGCAAGGAAAGGTAAAGAAAGTATGCCTTACCAGGGTGTCCATGGTGACCTGCCTTAACATGCCTTGATTTGCCATGGTGCTCGTGGTTCCTTGCATTGCCTTACCATTGTGGCCATGGTGCCCTGCCTTGCTTTACCTTGCCTTGCGTTACCATGGTATACATGGTGACTGGTTTTGTTTCCTTTCCTTACGATGGTGTCAAAGTGCCTTGTCTTGCCTTGCCTGGCCTTACCCGGGTGCCCATGTTGCAATGCCTTCCCTTGGCTTGCCTTGCCTTGTGTTAGCATGGTGTACATGGTGCCAGGCTTTGCCTTGCTTTGCCTTACAATGGTGACCAAGGTGCCTTGTCTTGTCTTGCCTGGCCTTAACAGATTGCCCATGTAGCTTTGCCTTCCCTTGGATTGCCTTGCCTTGCTATGTTTCCATGTTGCCTTGCCTTGCCTTGCCTTACCATGATGCCCTTAGTGCTAAGTCTTGCCTTCCAATACATGATCCACATGGTATCTTGCCTTGCATTGCCTTGTTTTACCATGGTGCCCATGGTGCCTTTTCCTGCCTTTCCTAGCCTAACCATGGTGCCCATGATGCCTTGCCTTTCCTTGCCTTGCCTTGCCATGGTTCCCATGATGCCTTGCTTTGCCTTGCCTTACCATGGTGCTCATGGTGCTGTCTTGTCTTCCATTACCATGGTGCACCTGGTGCCTTGCCTTGTGTTTCTGTGTTTTACCATGATGCTCATCATGTCTTACCTTACCTTGCAATGCCTTATCATGGTGCCCATGATGCTTTGTCTTGCCTTGATGTGCCGTGTCTGCCTTGCCTTTCCTTTCCTTACCATGGTGCCCAAAGTTCCTTACCTTGTCTTGCCTTGCCTTGCCATGGGGCCCATTATACCTTGCCTTTTTTTTTTAGCAATGCCTTGCCTTATCATGCCTTGCCTTACCATGGTGTCTGTAGTGCCTTGCCTTGCCTTAACACGGTTCCTATGGCACATTGCCTTGTCTTGCTTTAGCATGGTGCCCATGATTCCTTACTTTGCCTTGTCTTACCATGGTGCCCATGGTGGCTTGCAATGCCTTGCCTTGCCTAGCCTTGCCTTACCATTGTGACCATGGTGGTCTGTCTTGCATGCCTTGCCTTGTGCTGCCTTATCATGATGCCCATGGTGCCTTGCCTTGCCTTGCCTTACCTTGGTGCCCATCGTGCCTAGCATTGCCTTGTGTAGACTTGCCATAGTGCTTATGCTACCTTGCCTTGGCTTGCCTTGTCTTACTATGGTGCCAAAGGTTCCTAGCCTTGCCTTTATTTGCTTTACCTTACCATGGTGCTCATGGTACCTTGCCTTGCCTTGCCTTACCCTAATGTTCATGGTCCTTGCCTTGCCTTGGCTTACCATGGTGCCCCTGCTTGCTTTCTTTGCCTTGACATGCCTTGCCTTACAATGGTGCCCATGGTGCATAGCCTTGAATTATCATGGTGCCCATGGTGCATTGCCTTTCTTTGGCTTTACCTGACCTACCATGGTGCCCATGGTACCTTGCCAATTCTTGCATTGCCATAGTGCACATGGTGCCTTGCCTTGCCTTGTTTTGCCTTGCCTTACCATTGTGCCAATGTTGCCTTGCCTTGCCTTGTTTTGCATTACCATAGTGCCAAGGGTGGCTTGCTTTACATTGCCTTGCCTTACCATGGTGACCATGGTGCCTTGCCTTGCCACGGTGTCCATGGTGCTTTGCATTGCCATACCTTTGCTTGCTATGGAGTCCATAGTGCCTAGACTTGCCTTGAATTGTCTTCCCATTATGCCCATGGTGCCTCTCCTTCCCTTGCCTTCCTTTACTATGGTGCTCATGGTGTCTTGTCTTACCTTTCCTTGTCTTTCTATAGTGTCAATTGTGCCTTGCCTTGGCTTACCTTGGTGCAGATGGTGCCTTGCGTTGCCTTGCCCTACTGTGGTGCCCATTTTGCCTTCTATTGCCTTGGCTTGCCGTACTATCGTGCCCATAGTGCCTTCCCTGGCCTTGACTTCCTTACCATGGTGCTCATAGTTCCTTTCTTTGCCTTTTTTTGCCTTGCCTTATCATTGTGCCCATAGTGCCTTGCTATGCCTTATCTTGGTGCCAATAGTGTCTTGCTATGCCTTATCTGGCCTTACCATTGTTTCCTGGTGCCTTGTCTAACTGCCTTGGCTTACCAAAGTGGCCATGGTGCTTTGCATAGATTTGGCTTGCCGTACCTTTGTGCCCACAGTGCTTCCTCTAGCCTTGCCTTGTCGTACCTTGCCTTGCCTTAACATGATGCCCATGGTGCCTTGCCGTGCCTTACCTTGGTGCCAATGGTGCCTTGCAGTGCCTTGCATGGCCTTACCATTTTTTCCTGGTGCCTTGCCTTGTCTTGCCTTGCCTTTCCTTACCATGGTGCCCATGGTACCTTGTGTTACTTTGCCTTGCCTTATCATGTTGTCCATGGTGACTTGCCTTGAATTACTATGGTGCCCATAGTGCCTTGCATTGCTTTGTCACACCTTGCCTAACCACGGTGCCCATGATGCCCTTCCTTGCCTTAACATGGTGCCCATGGTGCCTTGCCTTTCATTGCCATATCTTCCTTTACCATGGTGATCATGGTGCCTTGCCTTGAGTGGCTTTGCCTTGCCTTGTCTAACCATGATGTACATGGTTCCTAGCTTTGCCTTACCATGGTGCCCACAGTGCCTTGCCTTGACTTAACTTGCCTTACCATTTTGGCCATGGTGCCTTGCCTTGCCTTCCCTTGGTGACCAACATACCCTGCCTTGCCTTGCCTAGCATTAACATGGTGACCATGTTTCCTCACCTTGCCTTGCTTTTCCGTGGTGCCCAGGGCACCTTGCCTTGCCTTCCCATGTTGTCCATGATGCCTTCCCTTGCCTTGCCTTACCATGGTGCCCATGGTACCTTCCCTTGCCTTGCCTGTCCTTACCATGGTGACCTGGGTACTTTGCCTTTCCTTGCCTTGCCTTTCCATAGTGCCCATGGTGCCTTGCCTTTCCTTGCCTTGATTTTCCTTGAATTCCCTTGAGTTACCACGGTTTCCACGGTGCCTTGCACTGTCTTGACTTTCCTATCAGAGTGCCCATGGTGTCTTTCCTTGCCATACCTTGCCTTACCATGGTGCCCATGATGCCTTCTTTTGCGATGCCCTGCCTTGCCTTACCATGGTGCCCATCTTGCCTTGGCCAGTATGGACTTACCATGTTGCCCATAGTGCTGTGTGTTGCCTTGCCTTGCTTTTCCTTGCCTTGCCAGGGTGCCCATGGTACCCTGCCTTGCTTTGTTTTGATCTACCATGATGCCCATGGTTCCATGCCTTCCCTTGCCTTGCCTTACCATCATGCCAATGGTGCCTTCCCTTGTCTTATCATGGTGAACACGGTGCTGTACATTGCCTTGTCTTCCGTTACCTTGGTGATCATGGTGCCTTGCCTTGCCTTGCCTTGCCTTGACTTACCTTACGATGGTTCACATGGATTCTTGCCTTTCGTTGCCTTGCCCTACTATGGTGCCAATGATGCCTTGATTGCCTTGCTATGCCTTGCCTAACCATGTTGCCCATTGTGCCTTGCATTGCCTTGCCTTGCATTACCATGGTGCCCATGCTGTCTTGCATTTCATGGCTTTGCCTTACCATGAGGACCATGGTGCCTTTCCTTGCTTTGCCTTAACATGGTGCCCACGGAGCAAGGCCTTCCCTTGCCTTCCCTTGCCTTTACATTGTGCGCATAGAATCTTGCCTTGCCTTGCCTCACCTTGGTGTTCACGTTGACTTGCCTTGCATGCCTTGCCTTCCCTTACTATGGTGCCCATGTTTCCTTGCCTTGCTTTTCTTTACTGTGGTTCCCATGGTGCCTTATATTGCCTTGCATTACCATGGTGCACATGATGCCTTGCATTGAGTTGCCTTGCCTTACTATGGTGACTATGGTGTCTTACCTTGCCATGCCTTGCCTTGCGTTGCCTTTCCATGATGCCCATAGTGCCTTGCCTTGCCTTTCCTTACCATGGTTCCCATTATATTTTCCCTTGCCTTGAATTGCCTTGCCTAAACATGGTGTCCACGGTGCTTTGGGTTACCATGGTACCTATGGTGCCTTTGTTTGCCTTGCCTTTCCATTGTGCCCTCGGTGACTTGCCTTGCTTTATCATATTGTCCATGGTGCCTTGCCTTGCCTTGCCCTACCATGGTGCCCATGGAGCCTTGATTAGCCTTGCCTTACCATGGGGCCCATGGTGCCTATCCTTGCCTTACTTTGCCTTGCCTTGTTTTACCATGGTGCCTATAGGACCTTGCCTTGCCATGCCTTGCATTAGCATGTTGCGCATGGTGCCTCACATTGCCTTTTCATGCCTAACCTTGCCTTGGCTTGTTTCACCATTGTGCCAATGTTGGTTTGCCTTGCCTTGGCTTGCATTGCCATGGTGCCCATAGAGCCTTGCATTGCGTTGCCTTGCCTTATTATGGTGCTCCTTGTGCCTTGCCTTGCCTTGTATTACTTTGCCTTCCCATGGTGCCCAAGTGCCTAGCCTTGCAGTACCTTGACTTGCTTTACAGTGGTTCCCATATTGTCATGCATTTCCTTGCCTTACTAGGTGCCAGTGGTGCCTTGTGTTGCCTTGCCTTGCCTAACCATGGTCCCATGGTGCCATGCCTTCCCTTTCCTTGCCTTGCATTACCATGGTGCCCATGATGCCTTTTCTTACCTGGCATTGCCTTAATATTTTTCCCAATGTGCTTTGCATTATCTTCACTCGACTTGATTTAACATGCTGCCCATGGTGCTTTGCCTTGCCTTGCCTTACCATGCTGCCCATGGTGCCTGGTTGGGCCTTGCCTTACCATGGTGCCAATGGTGCCTTGCCTTGCCTTGCTCTTCTATGGTGCCCATGGTGCCTTGCCTTGTCATTTATCACCATATCATTGTGCCCAGGATGCCTGGCCTTGCCTTTTCTTGCCTTTCCATGGTGCCTTGTGTTGCCTTGTCTTATCTTACCATTGTGCCCATTGTGGTTTGCCTTACCTTACCATGGTTCCCATAGTGCCTTGCCATGCCTTGCCTTGTCTTACCATCGTGAGCACAGTAACTTGCCTTGCCTTACAATGGTGCCAGTGTGCCTTGTCTCGTCTTGCCTTGCCATAACTTGATGCCTTTTCTTTCCTTACCTTGCCAAGCTTTACCATTGTGCCCATGATGCATTGACCTGCCTTGCTTTGCATTGCTTTGCCATTGTGCCCATGGTGCTTTGCCTTGTCTTCCCCTGCCTTGCCAAGGTGCACATGGTTCCTTGCCTTGACTAAACTTGCCTTAACATGGTGCTCAAAGTGCCTTGCCTTGCTATGCCTTGCTTTTCCATGCTGCCCATGGAGCCTTGCCTTGACTTTCATTATGATGTTCCTATGGTGCCTTGCCTTTCCTTGCCTTGCGTGACCATGGTGCCCATGGTGCATTGCCTTGCCCTGCCTTGCTTTGTTTTGACTTTTCACGGTGCTCTTGGTGCCTTGCCTTGCCTTCCCTTGTTTAACCATGGTATGCATGGTGCCTACCTTGCCTTCCCTTGCATTATGATGGTGCCCATGATGTCTTGCATTGTTTTGCTTAGTTATGGTGCCCATGGTGCCTTGACTAGCCTTAGCTTGCTGTTTCATGGTACTCATGGTGCCTTGCCTTGCTGTTCCTTGCCTTGCCTTACCATGGTTCCCAATTCGCCATGCTTTGCTTTGCCTACCATGTTGCCAATGGTGGCTTGCCCTGACTTGACTTGCCAAACTATGGTTTCATGGTTCCTTTCCTTTCCCTTCCTTGCCTTAACATGGTAACCATGATGCCTACCCTTACCTAGCATTGCGTAACACAGTCAGCATTGTGCCTTGCATTGTGTTGCCTTGCCTTGACTTACCATGGTGCCCATGGCGCATTGCTTTGCCTTTCCATACCTTGCCATAAGACGGTGCCCATGGTGTCTTGCCTTGCCTTGCTTTTCTTTCTGATACCATGGTGCCAATGGTGCCTTGCTTTTGTGCATATACCATGGTGCCCATGCTGCCTAGTATTGGCTTGGCTTGCCTTGCCTACCATGGTATCCATGGTGCCTTTCCTTGCTTTGCCATGCCTTACCATGTTGCCCATATTTCATTTATTATCCTTGCCTTGCCTTGCCTTACCCTGGTTGCATGGCAAATTGCCTTAGCTTGCCTTCTTTTCCTTACCATGGTGCTTAAGATGTTTTGTCTTGTCTTGCCTTACCGAGGTGCCCATGGTGCCTTGTGTTGCCTCGCCTTTCCTTGCCATAGTATGGTGCACATGGAGCCTGGCTTTGCCTTGCCTTATCATGGTGCCCATGGCGACTTGTTTTGACTTATCTTGCCATGTTCTGCCTTGCCTTACCATGGTACCCATGCTGCCCATGGTGCCTTGCATTCCAAGGATTTCCTTACCATTGTGCCCATGGTGTCTTGGCTTTGCTTGCCATGCCTTACCATGGTGAAAACGGTGAATTGTCTTGCCTTACCATTGTGCCCATGGTGCCTTGTTGCCTTGCTTTGAGTTACCATTGTGCCCATAATGCCTTACTTTGCCTTGCTTTTCCTTACCATTGTGCCAATGGTGCCTGGCCTAACTTTGCCTTACAATGGTGCCTATGGTTCCTTGCCTTGCCTTGCCTTACAATAATGCCCATGGTTCCTTGCCTGGCCTTACCATGGTGCACATGATGCCTTGCCTTGTCGTGTGTTGCATTACCTGATGCCCTTGTTGCCTTGCCTTGCCTTACCATGTTGCTCATGGTGCCTTTCCTTGCCTTGCTTTGCCTTACCATGCTGCCCATAATGCCTTGCATTGCCTTACCATTGTGCCCTTGGTTCCTTGTCCTGCCTTGACTTACCATTGTGTCTATAGTGCCTTGCTGTGCCTTCCCTTGCCTTCCCTTGCTTTAGTATAGTGTCCATGGTGCCTTGCATTGCCTTACCATGGTGCTTATGGTGCCTTGATTTCCTTGCCTTGCCTAGCCTTGCCTTTCCTTGCAATGGTGCCCATGGTGCCTTGCCTTGCCTTGTCTTACTATTGTGCTCATAGTGTCTTTTTTGCCTCACCTTCTCTTGCCTTACCTTAGTGTCCATAGTGCCTTGCCTTGCATTGCCTAGCCATGTTGAGCAAGGTGCCTTGACTTTAATTGCCTTGTCTTGCATAAACTTTCCTTGCCTTGCAATGGTGTCCACGGTGCCTTACATTACTTTGCATTGTCTTGCCTTACCATGGTGCCCTTAGTGACTTCCCTTGCCTTTCCTTGCCTTATGACGTTGCCCACAGTGGCTTGCCTTGCCCTATCCTGCCATACAAAGGTCTTACCATGCTGCCAATGGTGCCTTGAGTTGCCTTGCCGTGCCTTTCCATGATGCCCATGGTGACTTGTCTTGCCTTGTCTTTCCTTGTCTTGAAATGCTTAACATTGTGCTCATGGTCCATTACTTTGCCTTGCCTTGCCTTGCCATTGGGCCTATGATGCCTTGCCTAGTCTTCCCTTGCCTTACCATGGTGCCCATGGTGCCTTACCTTACCTTGCATTACCTTGCCTTATCATGGTTCCCATGGTGCTTATCCTTGCCTTGCCTTACCATGGCGCCCTTGGTGACTTCCCTTGCCTTGGATTGCCTTACAATGATGCCCACGATGGCTTACCTTGTCCTCTCCTGCCGTACAATGGTCTTGCAATGCTGTCAATGGTGACTTGAGTTGCCTTGCCTTACCATGGTGCCCATGGCGACTTGTCTTGCCTTGTCTTTCCTTGTCTTAAAGTGCTTTAACATTGTGCTCATGGTCCATTACCTTGCCTTGCCTTGCCTTTTCATTGGGCCTATGATGCCTTGCCTAGTCTTCCCTTGCCTTACCATGGTGCCCATGGTGCCTTGCCTTGAATTACCTCACCTTAACATGGTTCTAAAAGTGACTTGCTTTGTGTTGACTTGCCTTACCTTGCTGCCCATGCTGTTTTGCCTTGCCTTGCATTACCGTGATACCAATGGTGCCTTGCCTTGCTTTGGTGCACATGACGCATTGCATTGCATTGCCTTGCTTTGCCTTGCCTTACAATGATGCCCATGTTGCCCGTGACATCTTACATTTCCTTGCCTTGCCTTACAATGGTGCCCATGTTGCCTTGTCTTGCCTTGCATAACCGTTGTGCCCATTGTGCCTTGCCTTACCTTACCATTGTGCCATTTGGGCATGGCTTGGCCTTGCCTAGCCTTACGATGGTGCACATGGTGCCTAGCTTTGCCTTGCTTTGCCTTATCTTGTTGCACATTGTGCCTAGTCTTGCCTGGCCTTAGAAAGGTGCTCATGGTGATTTGCATTGTCTTGCCTTGCCATGCCTAACTACAGTCCCCTGGTGCTGTGCCTTGTCATACCATACCATGGTACCCTTGGTGTCTTGCCTTACCATGTTGCCCATGATGCCTTGCATAGCCTTGCTGTGACTTACCATGTTGACCATGCCGCCTTTCCTTTCCTTGCCTTGCCTTACCATGATGCCATGGTGCCTTGTCTTGCCTTGCTTTGCCTAACCACGTTCCCCTGGTGCCTATCCTTGCCTAGCCTTTTCTTGCTTGCCTTTCCATGTGGCCCAAGATGTCTTGCCTTGCCTATCATTGCATTGACAGTGTGTCATAGTATCTAAGCTTCCCTTGCCTTGCCTTACCATGCTGCCCACTGTGCCTTACATTGCCTTGCCTTTTCTTGCTTTACCATAGTGTCCTTGGTACCTTGCCTTGCCTTTCCATACCTTGCCTTATCATAGTGCTCATGGTGCCTTTCCCTACCTTGCTTAGCCTTGTGTTACCACAGTGCCCATGGTGCCTTGCCTTGCCTTTCTTTTCCATGGTGCCCATGGTGCCTTTTCTTGCCTCGTTTTGTTTTGCTATACCATGATACCCATAGTTCCTTTCCTTGCCTTGCCTTACCATTCTTGCCATGGTGACTTGCCCTGGCTTATCATGGTGCCCATGGTGCCTTGCTTTCCCATGCCTTACCATGGTGCCCATGGTGCTTTGTCTTGCTTTGCCTTACTATTGTCCCCATTATGCCCTGCCTTCCCTTTCCTTACTATGGTGCCAATGGTGCCTTGCTGTGCCTTGCCTTGCCTTTCCATTCTACCCAATGGTGCCTTGCCTTGCCTTGCCTAACCATGATGCCTATAGTACCTTGCTGTGTCTTGCCTGGACTTGCCTTACCATGGTGCACTTGCCTTTCCTTGCCTTGCCTTACCATGGTGTCCATAGTGCCTAGGCTTGCCTTGCCTTGCCTTCCTTTGGTGTCCATGGTGCCTCGCCTTACCATGTCTTCTGTTACGCTGGTGCTCATGGTGCCTTGCCTTACCTTGCCTTGCATTGCCTTGTATTACCATAATGCCCATGGTCCTTTCCCTGACTTGCCTTGCCTTAACATGGTGTCCATGCTGTCGTGTATTGCCATAACTTGCCGTGCCTTTCCATAGTGCACATGGTGACTTGCCTAGCCTTGCCTTACCATGGTGCTCATGGTTCCTTGTCTTGCCTTGCCTTGCATTGCATTTGCTGTAATATGGTGACCATGCTAACCATGGTGCTCATAGCCTTGGCTTGCCTTGCCTTGCCTTACCATGCTGCCCAAGGTGACTTGCCTTGTCTTACCTTGCCTTACTATGTTACCAATGGTGCATTCCCTTGCCTTGCCTTGAATTACTATGGTGTCCAAGGTTCCTTTCCTTGCTTTCTCTTGCCTTACCATTGTGTTCATGGTGCCTTTCCTTGCTTTGCCTTTCCTAACCATCATACCTGTGGTGCCTTGTGTTACCTTGCATTTCTTGCCATTGTGTCCATGGTGATTTGCCTTGCCTTATCCTGGTGCCCATAGTGTTTGCCTTGCCTTGCATTGCCTTACCATGGTGCCCAGGGTGCCTTGTCTTTCATTGCCTTGCTGTGCCTTACCATTGTGCCCATGGTGCCTAGTCTTGTCTTGCATTACCTTTCCTTGTGCCATTGTGCCCATGGTTCTATAGCTTGTCTTCCATTGCATTATCATGGTGCCCATGGTGCCTTACCTTGCCTTCCCTGCCTTAACATGGTGCTGTTCTTTGCCTTCCGTTGCCTTACAATGTTGCCTATGTTGCCTTGCATTGCCTTGCATTACTATGATGCCCGTGATGCCTTTCCTTTCCTTTTCTTGTCTTACCAGTGTGTCCATGGTGCTTTCACATGCCTTGACTTGCCATTTGTTACCTTGGTGCCCATGATGACTTGCCTTGTACTTCCATGGTGCCCGTGGTGTCTTGCCTTGTTTGCTTTACCATAGTACCCACAGTGCCTTTCCTTGCCTTGCCCTGCCTTACTATGATGCCCATTGTGCCTTGCCTTGCCTTCCCTTGCTTTGTCTTGCATTATCATGGTACTGTTGCTGCCCACGGTGCCTTGCCTTGCCTTTCCATGGTGCTGATGGTGCCTTCCCTTGCCTTCCCTTAACCTAGCATACTGCCCATGGTGTCTTGCCTTGCCTTGACTTGCCTTACCATGGCGCCCATGGTGCAAGGGAATGTGTTGTTTAACCATGGTGCAAGGGCATGTCTTGTTTAACCATGGTGCTCATGGTACTTTGCCTTGCATTGCCTTGCCATTGTACCCTTGGTGCCTTGCCTTGACTTACCATGGTGCCTTGCCTTGCCTTGCCTTATCATGCTGCCCCTGGTGGATTGGGTTGCCTTGCATGACCATGGATCCCATGGTGCCTTTCCTTCCCTTACCTGGCCCTGCCTTGTTTTACAATGGTTCCCATTGGGTCTTGCCTTTTCTTGGCTTGCCCTGTATTACTATGGTGCCCATGGTGCTTTGCATTGCCTTGCCTTATCATGTTGCCCATGGTGCCTTACCTTGCCTAACCTTGTCTTACCATGGTACACATGGTGCCTTGCCTTGCTGTCCCATGCCTTGCCTTACCATGGTGCCCATTTTCCTTGCCTTGCCTTTCATTTCCTTGCCATGGTGCCCATGATGCCTTACCTTGCATTGCCTTGCCTAACCATGGTCCCATGGCTCCTTGTTTGTGTTGCCCTTCCCTGCCTTGCCTTACCAAGGTGCCCATGGTGCCTTGCCTCCCTTGGCCTAACCACGGTGCTGATGTTGCCTTTCTGTACCTTGTCTTATCTTGGTGCCCATGTTGCCTTGCCTTGCCTTGCATTACCATGGTGTCCATAGTGCCTAGACTTGCATTATATTGCCTTCCCATGGTGTCCCTTGTGTCTTTTTTTACATTCCCTCCCTTGCCTTACCATGGTACTCATGCCTTGCCATCGTGCCCATGGTGTCATGCCTTGCCTTGCTTTTCCTTATTGTGCCTTGTCTTACCATAGTGACCATGGTGCCTTTTCTTTCCTTACCATGTTTCTTACGGTGCCTTGCCTTGGCTTGCCTTCCCTTACCATGGTGCCCATGATTCCTTGACTTGCCTTGACGTGCCTTGGCTTGCCTTGTCTTACAGTTGTTCCCATGGTGCCTTGCCTGGCCTTGCTTTACAATTTTGCCAATGGTGCCTTGCCTTGACTTGCCTTACCATTTTGTCTTACATTGCCCTACCTTGCCTTGCCCTGTTGCCCGTGGTGCCTTGACTTGCCTCACCATGGTGCCCATGGTGCCTTGCCTTGCCTTGCCTTGCCTTTCTAGCCTTACCATGGAGTCCATGATGTCTTGCCTTGCCTATTGTTGCAATAACAGGGTGCCCATAATGCCTAGGCTTCTCTTGCCTTGCCTTGCCATGCTGCTCATTGTGCCTTTCATTGCCTTGCCTTGTCTTGGCTTACCATGTTGCCCATGGTCCTTTCCATGCCTTGCTTTATCATAGTGCCCATGGTGAATTGCCTTGCCTTGATAAGCCTTGTGTTACCATGGTGCCTATAGTGCCTTGTCTTGCCTTCTCTTGTCTTGCTGTACCATGGTGCCCATGGTGCCTTGCCTTGCCTAACCATTGTCCCCTAGTGCCTTGCCTTTCATTTCTTGCCTTACCATGCCTATCATTGCATTAACAGGGTGCCCATGGTGCCTTGCTTTGACTTGATTAGCTTGTGTTACCATGGTGCCCATGGTTCCTTTCCTTGCCTTGCCTTACTATGGTTCCCGTGCCACCTTAAATTGCCTTGACCTACCATGGTGCTTATGGTGCCTTGCCTTGCCTTGATTTGCCTTCCATGGTGCTCACAGTGTCTTGCGTTGTCTTACATGGTGCCCATGGTTCCTTTCCTTGCCTTGCCTTACTATGGTTCCCGTGCCACCTTAAATTGCCTTGACCTACCATGGTGCTTATGGTGCCTTGCCTTGCCTTGATTTGCCTTCCATGGTGCTCACAGTGTCTTGCGTTGTCTTACATGGTGCCCATGGTTCCTTCCCTTGCCTTGCTTTACCGTGGAGCCCATGGTGCCTTGCCCTGCATTACTGTGCCTAAAAATGGTGCTCGTGGTGCCTTGCATTGCCTTGCCTAGCCATCCCATGTTGACCATTGTGCCTTGCCATGCTTTGACTTACCATAGTGTCCATGGTTCCCTGCCTTTCCCTGACTTACCATGGTGCCCATGGTGCCTTTCCTTACCTTGCTTTTTCTTGCATTGATTTATCATGGTGCCCATTTTGCCTTGCCTTGCCTTGCTTTATCATCGTGCCCATGGTACCATGCTTTGCCAGGCTTTGTGTTACCATGGTGTCAATAGTGCATGGTCTTGCCTTGCCTTGCTTCACCATGGTACCCATGGTGCTTTGCCTTGCCTTGCCGTGCTTTGCCATACCATGGTACCAAGAGTCCCTGTTTTGCCTTGCCTTGCCTTAACATGTTGCCTATAGTGCCTTGCCTTGCTTTGTCTTGCATTACTAGTGTCCATGGATCCTTGCCTTAACTTGCCATGCTATACCTTGGTGCCCAGGATGCCATGGCTTGCCTTGCCTTGCATTACCATGGTGCTCATGTTGCCTTGCATTACCATTCCTTCCTCCTTCCCTTACCATTGTGACCATGCTGCCTTGCCTTCCCTTCTCTTGACTAACCATGGTGCACATAGTGCTTTGCCTTGTCTTGCCTAACCATGTTTTTCAAGCTTTCTTCCCTTTCCTAGCCTTGCCTAACCATGGTGCGTGTGGTGCACTGACTTGCCTTGCCTTGCCTTACCATGATGTCCATTGTGCCTTGCCTTAACATGCCTTTCCTTACCATTGTGCCCTTGGTGCCTTTCCTCGCATTGCCTTGCCTTGCCTTGCTTTACCATGGTGTCCACAGTGGCTAAACTTTACATTACCATGGTGCCCATGGTGCCCATGGTGCCTTGCTTTGCCTTACAATGTTTTCCACGGTGTTTGCCTTGCCTTGCATTGCCTTACCATGGTGCCTATGTTGACTTATCTTGCCTTAACGTGGTGCCATGGTGCTTTCCTTGCCTTTTCATGGTGCCCATGTTGTCTTGCCTTGCCTTTTCATGGTGCCCATGATGCCTTCCCTTCCCTTGCCTTACATTGTTGCCCATGGTGCCTGCTTTGACTTGCCTTGCTTTACCATGATGCCAATGGTGACTTGCTTTGACTTATCATGTTGTCCATTGTGCAATACCTTGCCCTCCCTTGCCTACCATGTTGCCCATGTGACCTTGCCTTGACTTTCCATACCATAGTGCCCATGATGCCTTTCCTTCTCTTGATCCCTTGCCGTAACATGGTGCCAGCTGTGGCTACCTTGCTCTGCTTTAATATGGTGCTAATAATGATTTTCCTTGCTTTGTGATTCTTTATCATGGTGCCCATGTTGCCTTTCCTTGCCTTGCCTTGCCATATCATGGTTCCCATTCTACCTTACCTTGCCTTGACCCAACATAGTGCCAATGGTGCATTTCCTTTCCCTTAACTGCCTTCCATGGTGCTCATGGTGTCTTGCCTTGCTTTGCCTTGCCTTACCATGCTTCCCGTGGTGCCTTCCCTTGACTTGTCTTGTCTTCCCATAATGCCCATGTTGCCTAGCTATCTCTTGCCTTGCCTATCCATGGGGCCTGTGGTGCCTTCCCTTGCCTTGCTTTCCCATGCTGCCCATGGTGCCTTGCCTCTCCTTGCCTTCCCATGGTGCCCATGGTGCCTTGCTTTGCCTCACCATTGTGCTCATGGTGTCTTCCCTTGTCTTGCATGCCCATGTTTCTCATGGTGCCTTGCCTTGCCTTGCCTTGCCTTATCATAGTACCCATGGTTCCTTGCCTTACAATAGTTCTTGCCTTACAAAAGTACTTGCCTTGCCTTACAATAGCTCCCATGGTTTCTTGCATTGCCTTGCCTTGCTTCGCCTTAACAGGTTACCCAGGGAACCTTGTTTTGCCTTGCATTGCCTTGCATTAACATGGTGCACAAAGTGCCTTCCCTTTACTTGCCTTACCTTGGTGCCCATTGTGTCTTGCCTTGCCTGCCTTACCTTACCTTACTATGGTGCCTTGCCTTACCTTGTTTTGCCTTGCCCTACTATGGTACCAATGGTTCCTTTCCTTATCATTGTGCCCATTGTGCCTTGCCTTGCCTTGCCATACATTACTATATGTTTTTCATTTCCTTGCCTTGCCTTACCACGGTGACCATGGTGCATTGCCTTGCCTTGACTTGCCTTACCTAACCATGATGCTCATAGTGCCTTGCCTTGCCTTGCCATACATTACTATATGTTTTTCATTTCCTTGCCTTGCCTTACCACGGTGACCATGGTGCATTGCCTTGCCTTGACTTGCCTTACCTAACCATGATGCTCATAGTGCCTTGCCTTGCCTTGCCTGAGCATGGTGCCCATGGTGCCTTGCATTTCTTCACCTTGTGTTACCATTGTGCCCATGGTGTCTTGCCTTGCCTTGCCTTGTTTTTCCTTGTCTTGCCTTACCATGGTACTCACAGTGCCTTGCTTTGCCTTGCTTTACCATGGTGTTCATTGTTACTTAACTTCCATTGCCTTGCCTTGCCCATAGTGCCTCTGTTTTCCTTGCCTTGCCTTACCATGGCTCCCATTGTGCCTTGCCTTATCATAGTCACCACAGTGCCTTGTCTTGCCTTGCCTTACCCTGATGCCTCTGGTGACTTACCTTGCCTTGCCTTGACTTACTATGGTGCCCATGGTGCCTTGCCATACTATGGTGTGCATGGTGCCTTCCCTTCCCTTCCCTTACCATGGTGCTCATAGTGCCTTTCCTTTCCTTTCTTTGCCTTGTCTAGCCATACCATGGTACCCATGTTGCCTTGAATTGCCTTACCATAGTGGCCAAAGTGAGTTGCCTATCTTTTCCTTGAACAACCATGATGCCCATTGTGTCTTGCCTTGCATTGCATTGAACTACCATGGTGCACACGGTGTCTTGCCTTGCCTTGTCTAACCTTAAAATGGTGCACATTTTTCCTTGCCTTAACACTGTTTCTTGTTGTCTTGAGTTGCCTTGCCTTGCCTTGCCTTACCATTTAGCCCATGTTGCCTTGCCTTGGATTACCATGGTGCCCATGGTGCCTTTCCATGCCTATCCTTGACTTACCATGGTGTCCATGGTGCCATGCATTTCCTTGACTTGCCTTGCCATTTCAAAGTGCACATGGTGCCTTGCCTAGCCTTCCAGTTATATGGTGCCTATGGAGCCTTGCTTTGCCTTGCCTTGCTTTTCCTTGCCATACCATGGTCCCCTTGCTACCCAGGGTGTTTTGCCTTTCCATGACTTACCTTGTCATTTGGCCATGGTGCCTTTCCTTTCCCTACCATGGTGTCCATTCATGGCTTTTTGTTGAGTTGTCTTTCAATGGGGCCCGTGGTGCCTTGCCTTGCTTGCCTTGCCTTACCATGGTGCTCATGGTGCCTTGCCTTGCCTTTCACTACCTTGGTGCCCATGATGCCTTGTTTTGCCTTACCTTGCCTTGCCTTATTATGGTGCCTATGGTGCTTTGCCATGCCTTGCTTTCCTGGCCTTGCCTTGCCTTACTGTGGTGCCAGTGGTGCTTTGTACTGCCTTGCCTTAATTACCATGGTGCCCAGGTTGCCATGTCTTCACTTGCCTTGTGTTACTATGGTGCTCATTGTGCCCTGCGTTGCCATGCCTTTCTTTGCCTTACCATGGTTTCCACAGTAACTTTCCTTGCCATTCCATGGTGCCTATGGTGCCTTGCCCTGCCTTACCTTGCCTTGCTTAACCATGGTTTCCATGGTGTGTTGCCTACCTTTACCTTCCCTTTTCTTTCTTATGTTGTGCATGGTGCCTTGCCTTGCGTAGCCTTTCCCTGGTTCCCATAGTGCCTTGCCTTACCTCGTCTTGCATTACCATAATGCCCTTGATGGCTTGCCTTGCCTTACCTTGCCTTACTACGATGCCCATGGCGCCTTGCCTTGCCTTGCCTTACCATATTGCCCATGGTGTCTTTTTTGCCATGTTTTCCTTTGCCTTACCATGGTGCCCATTGTGTCAGCCTTGCCTTGCCATGGTTCCCATGGTGCCGTGCCTTGACATGCATTGCCTTTCTGTGCCTTGCCTTATCATGGTGCCCATGGTGCCTTCCTTTGCCTTATCTTGCTTTCCTTATGATGGTGCTTATATTGCAATGCCTTGCCTTGCCTTACCATGGTGCTGATAATGACTTGCCTTGCCTTGTATTGTCTTGCCTTGCCTTGCCTTACCATGGTACCCATGGTGCCTCTTGCCATATCTAGCCATGCCTTGCATTACCATGATGCCCATGGTGCCTTGCTTTTCCTTTCCTTGCCTTGCATTACCATGGTGCCTTGTCATACTTTGTCTTGATTGCATTTCCATGGTGCTAATGGTGCCTTGCTTTTCTTGCCTTGCCTTCACATGCCTTAAAATGATTCCCAGGGTGCCTTGCCTTGCCTTGCCTAAGGTGCCTAAGGTGCCTGGCCGTGACTCACCATGCCTTGACTTATGATGGTGCCCATGGTGCCTTGTTTTACCATGTCTTACTTAATCCTGATCCCATGGTCTTTGCCTTGGCTTGCCTTTCCCTGCCTTAAGGGAAATAAGAAGTCCCTCTTAAGGACTTCTCCAGACCTGGTGGCTGCTGCTATCATCTCTGCCCAAAAGGAGCATCTGACCAGCATCCAACGGGCTTCTGGAACCACTGGACTCTTCTGGAGATACACTGGTCTCCCAAGCCATTGCTGTGGTTTTTTATTCCTGTTATTCCTGCCTGTGTGCAAAATGAATGCCTAATTGATAGTGTGATGACCTCTTGACAAATGGTCAATCTGAGTGGATGTAATTGGCTGCCATGTCACTGTGAAACCTCACAGCTTCAGTCGGCATCAGCACAGCTAGACAGCTTGCACCTAATGCACATATCAGTGGGCATAGTCTACAGGCACCTAATGACTTAGGTACTTTAACAGTCACTAGTGAGCATATCTCCAAGGAATAGTCCAACAACACATGACTGGCCTGACTCAAGGTAATTCTATGTCCAATCCAGGGTCATACTGAGTGGACATCTGCCAACCAGAGGTCATTCCCCCGGCCTGCCATTGAGGAATGGAATACCTCAAGGTATTCCATTGCACCAGGTGCCCTTGGTGACTTGACTTGCCTTGTTTTGCCTTACCATTCCATGGTGTCCAACTTGTTTTGCCTTGCCTTGCCTTTTCATGGTGCCCATGGTGCCTTGCCTTACCTTGTCATGCCTAACCATTGTACCCATGGTGCCTTGTCTTCCCTTTCCTTGCCTTGCTGTACCATAGTGCACATGGTGCCTTGCCTTGTCTTGCCTTACCATTGTGCACATGGTGCCTTGCCATGACTTGCTTTGCCTTGCCTTACCATGGTGACCATGCTGCCCATGGGGCTTTTCCTAACATGTCTTACCTTGCTATACCATGTGACCCTGGTGCCTTGCCTTTCTTTACCGTGGTGCCCATGAGGGCTTGCCTTGCTTTGCCTTGATTTATCATGGTGCCCATAGTGCCTTGCTTTGCCTTGCCTTACCATGGTGCCCATGGTGCCTTTGCTTTTCACGTCTTGCCTTACCATGGTGACCATTGTGCCTTTACTTGCATTGCCTTGCCTTACCATTGTGCCCGTGGTGACTTGCCTTGCCTTAGCTTGCCTTGCTTTTCCTTATCATATTGCCCATGGTTCCTTGTCTTGCCTTGACTTGTCTTACCTTTCCTTGTTGCCCATGGTGCATTGCACTGCCTTGCCTTGCTTTCCATGTTACTCATGGTGACTTGCCTTGTTTTGTCTTGCCTTACCATGGGGCCCATGGTGCCTTGCATTGCCATACCTTGTCTTTCCTTACCATGGTTCCCAGGGTGCCTTGCAATACATTACAATGGTGCTTATGATGCCTTTCCTTGCTTACATTGCCATGCCTATTTGTGGTGGCCGTGGTGGCTTGCTTTGCCTTATCATGGTGCCATGGTGCCTTGCCTTTCCTTGCCTTACCATGGTGCCAATAGGGACTTGCCTTGCCTTGCTTTGCATTACCATATTGCCCTTAGTGCCTTGCCTTGCCTTACCTTGCATTACTATGTTGCCCATGGTGCTTTGCCTTGCCATGCCTTACTATGGTGCCCATGTTGTCTATTTTTGCTTCAGCTTCCCTTGCCTTTCTATGGTGCTCATCGTACCTTGCCTTGCCTTTCATGACCATGGTGCCCATGGTGCTGTGCTTTGCTATGCCTTGCTGTGCCTTACCTTACAATGGTGCTCAGGGTGCATTTACTTGCTTTACCTTGATTTTCCTTACTATGGTTCTTACGGTTCCTTGCTCTGCCTTACCTTGCCTTAACATGGTGCTCATGATGCCCTGCCATGTGTAGTTTTGCTTTGCCATACCATGGTGCCCATGGTGTTTTCCCTTGCCTTGACTTGCCTTATCATGTTGCCAGTGGTGCCATATCTTGCCTTGTTATGCCTATCCATGGTGTGGATGGTGCAATGTCTTTTCTTGCCTTGCCTTTCTGTACCATAGTGCACATAATGCCTTTCCCTGCCTTGATTTGCCTTGACTTCCCATGGTGTCCGTGCTGCCCATGGTGCTTTTCTTTACCTTGCCTTACCTTGCTATACCATGCTGCCCACAGTGCCTTGCCTTGCCTTGCCATGTTGTCTGTGCTGCCCATGATGCTTTTCCTTACCTTTCCTTATCTTGCTATACCATCTTGCCCATTGTGCCTTGCCTTGCCTTACCATGGTGTCCATGGTGCCTTGCATTGCCTTGAATTGCCTTACCATTTTGCCCATGGTGCTTTGCCTTGCCTCACCATGGTGCTCATTGTGCATTGTCTTGCCTTGCCTTGCCTTACCATGGTGCCCATCGTGCCTTGCCGTTCTTTACCATGGTGCACCTGCTGCCTTGTATGGGCTTGCTTTGTCTTGCCTTATCATGGTGCCTTTTCTTGCATTGCCATGAGTTACCTTACCATGGTGCCCATGGTGACTTGCCTTGCCTTATCTAGCCCTGCTTCACCTTACCATGGTGTCCATGGTACCTTGCCTTGCCATGCCTTGCCTTGCCTTGCCTTACCTTACCATGTTGCACTGCAGTACCTTGCCTCGTTTACCATGGTATTCCTGGTGCATTCCTGGTTTTGTCTGGCCTTGCTGTGCATAAATATAAGGCACATGGTGCACTGACTTACCTTGCCTGACCATGGTGCCCATCATGCCTTGTTTGCCTTGCCTTGCCTTACCATGGTACCCATGGTTACTTGACTTACCTTTCCTTGCCTTATCCTAGTGCCCATGTTGCCTTAACTTACCATGGTTCCCATGGTGCCATGCCTTTCCTTGCCTTGCATTACGATGGTGTCCATGGTGCCTTGCCTTGCCTTTTTTTGCATTACCATTGTGCCCATAGTACCTTTCCTTGCCTTACCTTCCCTTGCGTTGCCTTACCAAGGTGCCCAAGAACACTTGCCATGCCTTTTCTTGAGTTTCCTTGCCTTGCCTTACCATGGTGCCCAAGGTGCCTTGGATTTCCATGCCTTGCCTTGCCTTAGCATGGTTTCCATGTTACCTTGCCTTGCCTTACCATGGACCTATGGTGCCTTGCCTTGTCTTGCCTTACCATTGTGCCCAGGGTGCCTTGCCTTTCATTATCTTGCCTTACTGTGGTGCTGATGTGCCCTTGCTTGCCTTGCTTTGCCTTATCATGGTGCCCATGGTGCCTTGCCTTGCCTTGTCTTAAGATGGTGTTCATGGTGCCATGCCTTGACTTGCCTTACCACTGTTCACATGATAGCTTGCCTTGCCTTGCCTTAAAATGTCACCTATTATACCCTGCCTTGCCTGGCCTTGCCTTACCATTTTGCCCATGATGCCTTTCCTTTCCTTACTGTGGTGCCCATGGTGCATTGCCTTGCCTTGCCTTGGCCTGACTTACCATTGTGCCCAGGCTGTCTTGCCTTTCCTTTCCTTACCATGGTGCCCATGGTGAAGTGCCTTGCCTTGCTTTACAATTTAGCCCATGGTGCCTTGCCTTATCTTACTATGGTGCCCATGGAGCCTTGCATGGCCTTGCCTTACCTTGCTGTGTTTCCCATGGTGCCTTCCCTTGCCTTTCCTTACCATGGTGCTCATGATACCTTGCCACTCTTTCTCTTGCCTTGTATTGCCCTAACATGGTTCCCATGGTGCCTTGCATTGTCTTACCTTATTATGTTGATCATAATATCTTCATTTGCCTTGTATTCATTTACCAAGGGACCCATGGTGCCTTTCTTTACTTTGCCTTGCCTTATCATGGTGCCTGGGCTGCCTTGACTTGACTTGCCTTACCATGGTGCCCATGGAAACTTTCCTTGACTTACCACATCTTACAATGGTGCCCAGGGTGCATTGCCTTGCTTTGCCTTACCAGGGTGCCCATGGTACCTTGCCTTGCCTTACCATGGTTCCCTGGGTGCCTTGCTTTTTCTTACCTTGCCTTCCTAAGATACCCACTGTGCCTGGCCTTGCCTTGCCTTGAAATTCCTTATCTTCCCTTGCCTTATCATGGTGCCCATATTGCCTTGCACTGCCTTGCCTTGCCTACCATGCTGCCCAGGGTGCCTTGCTTGGCCTTGTCTTTCCATAGTGCCCATGTGGTCTTGCCTTGTTTTAGCTTTCCTTGCCATGCCTTACCACAGTGCACATGGTGATTTGCCTTGCTTTGCCTTGATTTTCCTTGCCTTCCCTTGCTTTTCCATGGTGCCCTTCATAATTTGCACTGTCTTGCCTTGCTTACCAGAGCGCCCATGGTGTGTTGCCTTGCCTTGCATTGCATTACCATGGTGCACATGGTGCTGTGTATGGCCTTGCCTTGCTTAGCCTTTCCTTCTCATGGTGCCCATGCTGCCCATGGTGCCTTGCTTACCTTGTCTTGCTTTGCCTTTCCATGCCTTACTATTGGGCCCAGGGTGTCTTGCTTGGCCTTGCCTTGCCTTACCATGCTGACCATTGTGTCTTCCCTTTCCTTGCCTTGCCTTACCATGGTGCACCTGGTGCATTTCCTTTCTTTGCTTTTGCCTGCCTTACCATGGGACCCATGTTGCCCTGCCCTTCCTTGCCTTACCTTGGTGCCCATGATGTCTTGCCTTGCTTTGTTTTGCCTGGACATATTGTGGTGCCCATGGTTCATTGCCTTGCTTTGCCTTGTTTTACCATAGTGCCCATAGTGCCTTGACTTACCTTGCCTTGCCTTGTCATTCCTTACAATTGTGCCCATGGTATCATGCCTTTTCTGTCCTTGACTTACCATGATGCCCATGGCACATTGCCTTGCCTTGCCTTGCCTTATCATGATGCCCAGGATGTCTTGCCTTTCCTTGCCTTGCCTTACCATGATGCCCATGGTGCCTTGCCTTGCCTGGCCTTGCATTACCATGGTGTACATGGCGCCTTGCATTGTCTTGCCTTACTTTGCCTTCTCTTTCCATGGTGCCCATGCTGCCCATGGTCCTTTGTCTTGCCTTGCCTTCCTTTACAATGATGCCCATGTTTTATTGGCTTGTGTTGCCTTGTGTTACTATGGTGCCCATTGGTGCCTTGCCTTGCCTTCCCTTGCCATGCCTTGCCTTGCATATCCATGGTGCCAATTGTTACTTGCCCTGCCTTTCCTAGCTTTTCCATGGCCCCCATTTTGCATTGCCTTGAATTACCTTGATTTGCCTTGTCTTACATTGTTTTCCATGGTGCCTTGTCTTGCCTTGCGGTGCCTTACTATGGGGCCCATGGTGCATTGCCTTACCTTGCCTTACCCTGGTGCACATGAGGAATTGTCTTGCCTTGCCTTATCATGGTGACCATCATGCCTTCTTTGCCTTGACTTGCCTTACCGTGATACCCATAGTAACGACCATCCTTTCCTTGCCTTACGATGGTGCACATGATGCCTTGCCTTGCATTACCTTACCATGGTTCCCAGGGTGCCATGTCATGCCTTGCCTTGCCTTGTCTTACAATGATGTCCATGGTGCCTTGTCTTGCCTTTTTTTTGCATTACCATTGTACCTATGGTGCCTTTTGTTGCCTTACCTTGCCCTGCATTGCCTTGCCAGGGTGCCCAAGGTTCCTTGCCTTACCTTTTCTTGAGTTTTCTTGCCTTGCCTTGCCTTACCATGGTCCCCATGGGGCTTTGCCTTACCTTGCTTTGTTACCCTGATGCCCATTGTGCCTGGCATTTCCTTGCCTTCCCTTGCCTCCCCTTGCCTTAGCATGGTTGCCATGCTACCTTGCCTTGCCTTACCATGGTCCCCATGGTGCCTTTGTTGCCTTGCCCTGCCTTACCATGTTGCACACGGTGCATTGCCTTTCATTGTTTTGCCTTATTGTGATGCTGATGTGGCCTTGCTTGCCTTGCTTTACCTTACCATGAAGCACATGGTGCCTTGTCTTTCCTTACCTTGACTTACCATTGTGCCCATGGTGCCTTGCCTTGCCTTTAAACGGTGTTCATGGTGACTTGCCTTGACTTGTCTTACCATTGTGAACATGGTGCCTTGCTTTGTCTTGCCTTGCCTTACCATGGTGCCCATGATGCTTTGCCATGCCTTTCCTTACTTTACCATGGTGCCCATGGTGCTTTGCCTTGCCTTGCCTTGCCTTACCATGGTGCCCATGGTGCCTTCCTTTGTCCTGCCTTGCCTTCACATGGTACCCATGGAGCCTTGACTTCCGTTGCCTAGCCTTGCCTTGTCTAGCCTAACCAAGTTGCCTATGGTGCCTTGTCTGTCCTAGGCTACCCTTACCATGGTGCTCATGTTGCCTTGCCTTACCGAGCCTTGTCTTGCTTTCTCGTGCCTTGCCTTGCCTTTCCATGCATTACTATGGTACCCACGGTGCCTTGTTTTGCATTGCCTTAACTTACCATGGTCCTCATTGTGCTTTGCCTCACCTTGCCTTGCCTTGCCTTGCCTTATCATGATGCATATTTTGTCTTGCTTTGCCTTGCCTTACCATGGTTCCCATGGTGCCTTGCCTTGAATTTCCTTGCCTTACCATGGTGACCATGGTGCCTTTTATTGATTTACCTTGCCTTACCATGGTTACCATGGTGGCTTGCCATGCCTTGACTTGCCTTACTATACCATGGTACCTAGCTTACCTTGTTATGCCTTTTCTAGCCTTTCCTTAATATGGTTCCCATAGTGCCTTGCCTTGCCTTGCATTGCCTTACCTTGGTGCCATTCTGTCTTGCCTTGCACTGCCTTACCATGGTGCCTTGCCTGCCTGGCTTTCTTTGGAATTGCCATACTATGGTGCCCATGATTTCTGGTCTTACTTTGCCTTGTCTTACCATGGTGCCCATGGTGCCCTGCCTTCCCTTGACTTGTATTACTATGGTATCCATGGTGGCTTTCATTGATTTGCCTTGTCTTACTATTGTGACCATGGTACCTTGTCTTGCCTTACCTTGCCTAGCCATGGTCTTTATAGTGCCTTGCCTTCCAATGGTACCCATGTTTCCTTGCATTGCTTTAACTTGCCTTATTGTGGTGCACATGGTGTTTTGCCTTGCCAAGCCATGCCTTTGCTTGCCTTACTAAGGTGCCCATAGTGCCTTTCATGGCCTTTCCTTGCCGTTCCAGGGTGTTCTTGGTTCCTTGCCTTCCGTTGCCTTCCCTTGCCTTACCATGGGGCCCACAGTGCCTTCCTTTCCTTGCATTATTCTGGTGCCCATCATGGTTTGCCTTGCCTTGCCTTGACTTACCATGATGCTCATGGTGCCTTGCGTTGCCTTGCTGTACCATTGTGCTCATGGAACCTTCACTTCCCTTACCTTACCCTGGTGCTCATGGTGCTTTTCCTTTCCTTTCTTTGCTTTTTCTTGCCCTACTATTGTGCACATGGTGACTTGCCTTCCCTTGCCTTACCTTACCATGGTGACCCAGGTGACTTGCATAGCATTGCCTTGACTTCCCATGGTGTCCATGGTGCCTTGCCTTGTCCTACTCTGATTTCTATGGTGCTTTGCCTTGCTTTGCCTAGCCTTACAACGGTACCCATGTGCCTTGCCTTGCCTTGCCTTACCATGGTGCCCGTTTTGCCTTGCTTTTCCTTATCATGTCTTGTCTTACCATGGTGCCCATGGTGTGTTGCCTGACCTTGCCTTGCTTTACCATGGTGCCCATAGTGCCTAGACTTGCCTTGGCTTGCCATACTATGATGCCTGTGGTGCCTTTCCTTACCTTGCTATGCCTTACCATAGTGCCCATGGTGCCTGTCATTGCCTTGCCTTACCATGGTGCCCATGGAGTGCTGCCTTGCCTTTCCTTGAATTGTCTTACCATGGTGTCTTGTCTTTCCTTGCCTTGCCTTGCCAAAACATTGTGACGATGATGCATTGCCTTGTGTTGCCTTTCCTTACCTTTGTTTCCATGGTGCCTGGTGTTGCCTTGCCTTAACATGGTGCCCATGGTGCATTCTCTTGGCTTCTCATGCCACATCATTATGCCCCTAGTGACTTGACTTGCCTTACCATACCATGGTACCCATGGGTCCTTGCATTGCCTTGCCTTACTCTGGTGCCCATGGTGCCTTGCCTTACCTTGCCTTACCAAGGTGCCCATCATACCTTGTCTTACCTTGACTTGCCTTACCATGTTGCCCTAGGAAACTTGCCTTTTCTTGCCTTGCTCCACCATGGTAAACATAATGCCCTGCCTTGCATTGTCTTTAATTTCCTTGCCTACCCTTGCCTTATCATGCTGCCCAGGGAGACTTGCACTAATTTGCCTTGTTTACCAAGGTACCCATGGTGCCTTTCTTTCCCTTGCCATATCATTGTGGCCATGGTGCCTTGCACTGCCTTGCCTTGCTTACTATCTTGCCCATGGCGTCTTGCCTTGTTTACCTTGCCTTACCATGCATTACAATGGTGACCATGGTGACTTGCCTTGCCTTCCCTTACCATGGAGACCATTGTTTATTTTTTTGCTTTGCCTTGCTTTGCATTATCATTGTTCCCTTCATGTCTTGTCTTGCATTGCCTTAAAATGTTGCCCATAATGCTGTACCTTGCCTTGCCTTGCTTATCCTTGCCTTACCATGGTGCCCATAGTTCCTTGCATTGCCTTGCCTTCACCTACCATTGTGTCCATTGTTCCAGTGGCTGCCTTACCATTGTGTTCAAGGTGACTTGCCTTCTCTTACCAAGGAAATAATGGTTCCTTGCATTGCCTTACCTTGCCTTACCATTTTGCCCATGGTGCCTTGCCTTTCCTTGCCTTGCCTTATCATGAGGCCAATGATGTCTTGCCTTTTCTTGCTTTGCATTGCTTAAACATGGTGCCCATGGTGTCTTGCCATACCAAGGTGCCCATGGTGCCTTGCCTTGCCATGCCTTACTATGGTGCATATTGTGCCTTGACTTGCCTTGTGTTGCTTACAGTGGTGCCCTGGGTGCCTTGCTTTCCTTTCCTTGCTTTACCATTGTGCCCATGGTGCATTGCCTTGCTTTGCTATGCCTTCCTTACCATGGTGCCCATGGTGCATTTCTGTGCCTTGCCTTGCTTTGCCGTGTTTTACCATGGTGCCCTTAATGTCTTCGCTTTTCTTGCCTTGTCTTGCCTTACCATGTTGCCCATGTAATCTTGCTTTCCCGTGCCTTGCCTTACCATGTTGCTCATTGCCTTACCATGTTACCCATTGTGCCTTATTTTCCTTGCTTTGCCTTGCCTTACAATGGTACCCATAGTGCCTTGTCTTCAATTGCTTTGCCTTACCATGGTGCTCATGGTGCCTTGCTTTGCTTGTCTAGCCATGCCTTGTTTTGCCTTGTCTTACCATAATCTTCATGGTGCTTTGACTTGCCTTGCCTTACAAAGGTGCTCATGGTGCTTACCTCGCCTTGCATTGCTTTACCACTTTACCCATGGTGCCTAGCCTTGCCTTACAATGTTCTCCATGGTGCGTTGCTTGGCCTTGTCTTACCATGGTGGTCATGGTATCTTGTCTTGCATTGCCTTGCCTTACCAAGGTTCCCGTGGTGCCTTTCCTTCCCTTGCCTAGAGTTGCTTTACTGTGGTGTCCATGGTGGTAAACCTTGTTTTATGATGGTGTCCATGGTGCCTTACTATGCCTTACCAGGGTGCCCACAGTGCTTGTCTTTCATTGCCATGGTGCCCATGGTGCCTTGTCCTGTTTTGCTTTACCATAATGCCCCTGGTTCCTTGCCTTGCCATTCTTTTCTATGGTGCCCATGGCGACTTTCCTTTCTTTTCCTTGCCTTGCCTTACCATGGTACCTGTGCTGGCTTGCCTCACCTTGCCCAACCATGGAGCCAATGTGCCTTGCTATGCCTAGCCTCGCCTTCCATGGGGCCCATGTTGACTTACCTTGCCTTGCCTTGCTTTACCGTGGTGCCCATGGTGCCTTGCCTTTACTTGCCTTGCGTTGCGATTGGGCCCACTTTGTTTTGCTTTGCCTAACCATGGTGCATGTGGTGACTTGCCTTCCTTGCTTTGCCTCCCCGTAGTGCCCATGGTACCTTACATTGCCTTGCCTCAACATGTCGCCCATAGTTCCTTGCCTTGCCTTCCCTTGCCTTACCATTGTGCCCATGCTGCCTTCCCATGTTGCCCATGGTGACTTGCCTATCCTTGCTTTGCCTTACCAGTGTGCCCATGGTGCTTTGTCATATCTTGCCTTGCTTTGTCTTATCATGGTGCCAGGTTGCCTTGCCATACCTTGCCTTGTCTTACCTTACCATGGCGTTCATGGTGCCTTGTCTTGCCTTACCCTGCCTTACCATGGTGCCTTGCCTTATTTTGCCTTTCCTTTCCTTTTCTTATCATGATGCCCAAGGTGCCTTGCCATACCTTGCCTTGCCTTATTATGGTGGTCATGGTGTCTTGCCTTGCCTTGCCTTACCATGGGGCCCATTGTGCCATGCATTCTCCTGACTTTCCTGACTTTCCTTGCCTTACCATGGTGCTCATGGTGACTTTCCTTGACTTCTCTTACCATGGTGCCCATGGTGTCTTATTTTGTGTTGCCTTTCCTTGCCTTACCATGGTGTCCATTGTGCTTTGTCTTGCATTGCCTGATCAAGGTGCCCATAGAGCTATGTCTTGCCTTGCCTTGCCTTGCCTTGCCTTGCCTTGCTTTGCCTTGCCTTACCATGGGGCCCATGATGCCTTGCCTTGCCTTGCCCTACCATGGTGCCAATGGAGCCTTGCCTCGCCTTACCATGGTGCCTAATTTTCCTTGCTTTGCCTTACCTTACCTTGCCTTACCATGGTAACAATGGTGAGTTGCTTTACCCACATGGTGTCCATAGTGCCTAGGTTTGCCTTGCCTAGCCATGCTATGATGCCCATGGTGCCTTGCCTTTCCTTACCATGGTACTCATGGTGCCATTTCTTGCCTTGACATGCTATATCATGGTGCATATGGTACCTTGCCTTGCATTGCCTTGCCTTACCAAAGTGTCCATGGTTTCTATCCCTTCCTAGAATTGCTTTACCATGATGTCCATGGGAGTTAACCTTGTTTTATGATGGTGCCCATGGTGCCTTGCTATACCTTACCATGGTACCCACAGTGCTTGTCTTTTGGTACAATGGTTCCCATGGTGCCTTGCCCAGTTTTGCCTTATGGTAATATCCCTGGTGCCTTGCATTGCCATACCTTACTATGGTGCCCATGGTACCTTTCCTTTCCTTTCTTTGCATCACCTTACCATGGTGACTGTGCTGACTTGCCTCTCCTTGCCCTACCATGGTGCCCATTGTGCCTTGCCTAGCCTTGCCTTGCCTTCAATGGGGATCATGGTGTGTTATCTTGCCTTGCCTTGCCTTTCCATACTGTGGTGTCCATGATTCCTAGCCTTTACTTGCCTTTCGTTACCATGGTGCCCCTGTTGCTTGCCTTGCCTAACGATGGTGTGCATGCTGTCTTGTCTTCCTTGCTTACCTTCCTATGGTGCCCATGTTGCCTTACATTGCCTTGCCTTACCATGGTTCCCATGGTGTCTTCCCTTGCCTTAACTTGCCTTACCATTCTGCGCATGCTGCCTTGAATTGCCTTGCCTTCCCATGTTGCCCATGGTGAATTGCCTATCCTTGCTTTGCCTTACCATGGTGCCCATAGTGCCTTGTCTTACCTTGCCTTACCTTGCCTTATCATGTTGCCCATGTTGCCTTGCCATACATTGCCTTTCCTTACCATGGTGTTCAAGGTGCCTTGCCTTGCCTAGCCTTACCATGATGCTTTGACATACTTTGCATTTCCTTCCCTTATCATGGTGCCCATGGTGCCTTGTCATTCCTTGCCTTACCTTACCATGGTATTCATGGTGGCTTACCTTACCTTGCCTTACCATGGTGCCCATGGGGCCTTGCGTTCTCTTGACTTGCCTTCCCTTACCATGATGCCCATGGTGACTTGCCATGCCTTCCCTTACCATTATGCCCATGGTGTCTTTTTTTGCATTGCCTTTCCTTGCCTCACCATGGTTCCCATCGTGCCTTGTCTTGCATTGCCTTATTGTGTTGCTCATAGTGCCATGTCGTTCCTTTCCTTGTCTTGCTTTGGTTGGCTTTACCATGGTGTCCATGGTTCCTTGCCTTGCCTTGCCCCACTGTGGTACCCATGGAACCATCACTTGCTTTGCCTTGCCTTACAATGGTGCCCATTGTGGCTTACCTTGCCTTATCTTACATGGTGTCCATTTTGCCTTACTTTGTTCTACCTTGCCTTGTCTTGCCTTACCATGGCGCCTGTGGTATTTGGCCTTAACCTTCCTCCCTTTACCATGGTGTCCATAGTGCCTATGCCTTCCTTGCCTTTCCATACTATGATGTCCACGGTGCCTTGTCTTTCGTTGACTTGCCTTACCATCTTGCCAATGGTGTAGTTCCTTATCTTGCCTTTCCATGGTGCCCATGGAACCAGATTTGCCATGCCTTGCCTTACTTACCCATGGTGCATATGATTCCTTGCCTTGCCTTTCCTACCATGGTGCCCATGGTGCCTTGTCTTTCTTTGCCTTTCCTTGCCAATCCATCCTGACAATGATGCCTTGCCTTACCAATGTGCCCATGCTTCCTTGTCATGCCTTGCCTTGCCTTACCATGGTGCCTTGCCTTGCCTTGCCTTTCCCTGATTCATCATAGTGCCCATTTTGCCTTGCCTATCTTACTGTACAATGGGGCCAATGGTGCCATTCCTTGCCTGGCATTGCCTTATCATAGTGACCAGAGTTCCTTGCCTTGCTTTGCCTTCCATGGCACCCATGGTGTCTTCCCTTGCCTTGCCTTATGTTTCCTTACCATGGTATGCAGGTTAATTTTTTTTGAGATGGAGTCTTGCTCTGTCGCCAGGCTGGAGTGCAGTGGCACAATCTCGGCTCACTGGCAACCTCCACCTTCTGGGTTCAAGCAATTCTTCTGCCTCAGCCTCCCGAGTAGCTGGGACCACAGGCATGTGCCACCACACCTGGCTAATTTTTGTATTTTTAGTAGAGATAGGGTTTCACCATGTTGGCCAGGATGGTCTCGACATCTTGATTTCATGATCACCTGCCTCAGCCTCCCAAAGGGCTGGGATTA
Source organism: Cebus imitator (assembly GCF_001604975.1). Classification (NCBI taxonomy): domain Eukaryota; kingdom Metazoa; phylum Chordata; class Mammalia; order Primates; family Cebidae; genus Cebus; species Cebus imitator. The sequence goes on along the minus strand of NW_016108231.1, from coordinate 141,060 downwards.
CAGGCGTGAGCCACCGCTCCCAGCCAGGCAATTTTTTTTTTTACCTTACCTTGCCTTGCCTTAACATGGTGCCCGTAGTGCCTTTCCTTGACTTGCCTTGCCTTACAGTTGTGCCTTTGGTGCCTTACCTTGCCCTACCATGGTGCCCTTGGGTCCTTGCCTTACCTTGTGTGCCGTACCATGGTGCCCTGCCTTGCCTTGCCTTGCATTACCATGGGGACCATGATGAATTGCATTGCTATTCCTCGCCTTACCATGGTGACCACGGTTCCTTCCCTTGCCTTGCCTTGCCTTACCATAGGGACCATGTTGCCTTTCCTTGCCTTATCATGGTCCCCATGCTGCCTTGCCTTGCCTTGTCATGCCTTATCATGGTGCGCATGGTGACTTGACTTGTTTGTTTGGCTTTGCCTTACCATGGTGCCCAAAGTACACTGCATTGCTTTGTCTTGCCATGCCTTAAGTATGATTACCATGATGCCTGGCCTTTCCTTGCCTTGTCTTGCCTTATGATGGTGCCCGTGGTGCCTTGCATTGCCTTCCCTTGCCTTACCATGGTGCTGATGGTGCCTCACCTTGCCCTACCTTGCCTTACTTTGATGCCCATTGTCTCCTGTTGTGCCTTACCATTGTGGCAATGACGACTTGCCATGCCTTGCCTTGGTTACGATGTTACCTTGGTGCCTTGATCTGCCTTGCCTTGCATTGCCTTGCCTTACCATGGTGCTCATTGTGCTTGTGTTGCCTTACCATGCTGTCCATGGTGCCTTGCTTGCATTGCCTTGACTTGCCTTACCATGATGCCCATCATGCCTGGCCTTCCCTTGCTTTGCCATTTCATGGTTCCCATGGTGCCTTGCCTTGCTTTGCCTTACCATGGTACCCAGGGTGCCTTGTGTTGCCTTACCTCGCTATAACATGGTGCCCATGATGCTTTCCCTTGCATTGCCTTACCTTACCATGGTCCTCATGGTGAATTGCCTTCCCATGCCTTTCCTGCCCTTACCATGGTTCCCATGGTTCCCTGATTTGCCTTCCCTTACCATGGTTCACATGGTGGCTTGCCTTGCCTTGACGTTCCTTGCCTTAAAATGGTGCCTATGGTGCTATTTCTTGCCTTGCCATGGCTTGCTTTACCAAAGTGCCCATGATGCCTTGCTCTACATTACTTTGATGCCAATGGTGCCTTTCCGTGCCTTACCTTGCCTTACCATGATTTCTTGGTACCTTGACTTGCCTTGCCTTGCCTTGCCTTACAATGGTGCACATGGTACCTTGTGTTACCTTGCCTTGATTTGTCTTAGTATGGTATCCTTTGTGTCTTGTCTTTTCTTGCCTTAACATGCCCATGATACCTTGCCATACCTTAAGATCGTGCGCATGGTGCCGTGCCATTCCATGCTTTGCCTGGCCTTACCATGGTGCCCATGGTGCCTACTGTGCCTTCCCTTTCACTCTTTCACTACCATGATACCCATGGTGCCTTGCCTTGCCTTGCCTTCACATGGTGCCCATGGTGTCTTCACTGGATTTGCTTTGTCTAACCATGGTGACTATTGTACCTGACCTTGCCTGCCGTGCCTCAATATGGTACCCATGGTGCCCTGCCTTACCTTTGCTTGCCTTGACTTGTCTTGCCTTATCATGGTGCCCAAGGTGCCCTGCCTAGCTTTGCATTGTCATGCCTTGTTTAATTATGGTGCCAAAGGTGCCTGGCCTTTCCTTGCCTTGTCTTGCCTTATCACTGTGCCCATGGTGCCTTGCCTTGCCTTGTTTTGCTTTACTATGGTGCCCATGCTCCCATGTTTGCCTTGCCTTGCTTTGATGTCCCTAACCATTGTGCTCAGGGTGCCTTGCCTTGTCTTGCCTTACCATGGTGCCCAAGGTGCCTTGCCTTGCCTTGCCTTGCTTTACATGGTGCCTATGATTCCTTACCTTGCTTTGTCTTGCCTTGCCTTACCATAGTGCCCATGGTGCCTTGCCTTGCTTTTTTTTCTTTGCCTTGCAAGGGTACTCATGGTGCATAGCCTTGCCTTACCATGGTGTCCATGATGCCTTGCCTTGTTATACCTTACCCTGGTGTCCATGGTACCTTTTTCTGCCTACCATGGTGCCCATGTTTTCTTGCCCTGCCTTCCCCTGCCTTATCATGTTGCCCATGATACATGGCCTTGCCTTGCCATGGTTTCCATGGTGCATTTCCTTGCTTTACCAAGGTGCCCATAGTGCCTTGTCTTGCCTTACTGTGGTGACCATGGTGCCTTGACTAGCCTTGCATTACCCTGGTTCACATGGTTCCTTTTATTGCCTTGCCTTACCTTACCATGGTGCCCATGCTTCCTTGCCTTTCCTTGCCTTACTATGATATCCTTGGTACCTTTCCTTACCTTTCCTTACCATGGTGCTCATGGTGTCTTGCCGTGTTTACCATGGAGCCTATGGTACGCCGCCGTGCCTTGCCATGGATTACCAAGGTCCTCTGGTGCCTTGAGATTCCTTGCCATTCCCTGCCTTATCATGGTTCCCATGGTGCCTTGCATTACCTTATCTTGCCTTGCCTTACCATGCTACCCATGTTGCCTTGCCTTGCCTTGCTTTGTCGTATCTTACCATAGTGCCCATGTTGCCTTGCCATGCCTTAACTTGGTGATCATGGTGCCTTGCTGTGCCTTGCTTTGCCTTACCTTCCCTTGGTGTCCTGCCTTGCCTTGTTTGCCCTATTATGGTGCACATGTCGCCTTGTCTTACCTTACCATGGTGCCTATGGTGTCTTTATTGCCTGACCTTGCCTTACCATGGTGTCCATGATGCCTTGTCTTGCCTTGCCTTGCCTTAAATTACCATGATGCACATGGTGCCTTGCCTTTCATTACAATGGTGCCAATGGTGCCTGCTGTTCCTTGTCTTGCCTTACCATGGTGTACATGGTGTCTTCCCTTTCCTTGCCTTGCTTTTCCATGGTGCACATGGTAACATGCCTTACCTTATCATAGTGCTGATGGTGCCATACATTGCCTTGCCTTACTGTGGTGTCTGTGGTGCCTTGACTTGTCTTACTATGGTGCGCATTGTGTCTTGTCTTCACTTGCCTTGACTTGCCTTACTATGGTATCCATTGTGCCTTACCTTGCCTTAACATGGTGCCCATGGTGCCTTGCCTTGCCTTACTATGGTGCCTATGGTGCCTTTGCTTGCAGTGTCTTGCCTTACCATGTTGTCCATGGTGCCTTGCCTTGCCTTGTCTGGCCATTTTTTGTTGCGCATGGTGTCTTACCTTGTCTTGCCTTGCTTACCATGGTGCACATTGTTTTCTGTCTTGCCTTGCCTTACCAGGGTGAACATGGCGCCTTGCACAGCCTTCCCTAACCCTGGTTCCCACGGTGCCTTGCCTAGACTTACACTAATGCCCATGCTGCTTTGCCTTGCCTTACCATGGTGCTGATGGTGTCTTGCCTTGCCTTCCCTTCCCTTGGTGTCCATGTTTCCTTGCCTAGCCTTACCATGGTGCTCATGGTTTCTTGCCTTGTGTTGATTTGCTTACCATGATGCCATAGTGCCTTGCCTTCCCTTGCCATCTCATGGTACCTGTGGTGCCTTGCCTTGCCATACTATGGTGCCCATGGTGCCTTGCCTTGCCTTCCTTGCCTTTCTTTGCCTTGCCTTACCACAGTGCCCATCATAACTTACCTTTGCTTCCCTTGGTTAATTTACCATCATGCCCTTTGTTCCCATGGTGCCTTGCCTTGCCTTCCTTTGCCATGGTGCCCATGGTGCCTTTCATTGTCCTGCCTTGCCTTGCCTTACCATGGGGCACATGTTGTCTAGCATTAGCATATGATGGTGCCTCTGGGGAATTGCTTTGCCTTCTTTTGTCATGCTTTGCTGTACCATGGTTTCCATGGCATCTTGCCTTGCCTTGTTTTTCCTTGCCTTACCATGGGGCCATGATGCATATGATGCCATACTTTGCCTGGCCTTACCATGTTGCCTACAGTGCTTACATTGCCCAACCATGGTGCCAATGGTGACTTCCCTTATCTTGCCTTAACACAGTGCACATGGTGCCTTGCTTTAACTTACCACAGAGTGGTTGTTTTCTTGCCTTGCCCTACCATGGTTTCTTACCTTGCCTTTCCTTGCCTTATGAGGGTGAGCATGGTGGCTTCCTTATCTTACCCTGATTCCCGTGGTGCCTTGCATTGCCTTGCCTTGCCTTGGTGACTATGATTCCTTGCCTTTCCTTGCATTGCCTAACCATGGTGCTCATGGTTCCTTGCCTTTCCTTGTCTTGCCTTGCCATGGTGGCAATGATGCTTTGCCTAACCATGGTGCTCATGCTGCCTTGCCTTGCCTTGCCTTGCCTTAATATGGTGCCCACTGTGTCTTGCTTTAGCTTGACTTACCTTACCATGGAGGCCATAGTGCCTAGACTTCTGTGGCCTTTACTTACCGTGGTGACCATGGTGCTATATCTTCCCTTGCCTTGTCTTACCATGGTGCCTTACCTTGCCTTATCTTGCCTTACGTTGGTGCCCATGGTGCCTTGCCTTGCCTTGTCTTTAATTACTTTACCTTGCCTTTCCTTGGTGCCCATCGTGCCTTGAGTGGTTTTTCCTTGCTTGTGTTGTTGCCCATGGTGCCTTTCCTTGCCTTACCATGGTGCCATGGTGCATTACCTAGCCTTGCCTTACTCTGGTGACCATGGTGAGGTGCCTTGCCTTCCATTGCCTTACTGGGTTGCCCAGGGTGCCTTGCCTTGCCTTATCATAATGCCTTTGGTGCCTTGCCTTGCCTTGCCTTACCATGCTGCCCATGGTGCCTTGCCATGCCTTACCATGGTGCTCATGGTGCCTTGCCATTCCACGCCTTGCCTTGTCATGTACCCCTAGTGACTTGACTTGCCATTCCTTGACTTGCCTTGCCTAACCATAGTAACATGGTGCCTTGCCTTGCCTTGCCTTACCTTGGCACACCAAATGGCTTGCCTTGCCTAGCCTTGCCTTAATATGGTGCCCTTAGTGCCTAGGCTTGCCATGCCTTGCCTAATCGCATTACCCATTGTGCTTTACCATGCCTTGCCTTGCCATACCATGGTGCACACGGGGCCTTGTCTTGCCTTGCCTTGCCTTACAAAGGTGCCCATGGTGCCTTGTCTTGCCTTTCCTGACCATTTTGCCCATGGTATTTTGCCTTGACTTTCCCTTCCTTTTGATGTTGCCCATTGTGACTTGCTTTGACTTCCCTTGCCTTAAAATGGTGCTATGTTGCCTTGCCTTGCCGTTCCATGCCTTGCCTTTTCATAGTGCCTATGTTGCCTTGTCTCACCTTGCTTTCACTTTTGTTACCATGGTGCCTATTGTGCCCTGACTATCCTTGCGAGCCTTGCTTAACCTTGCATTGCTTTTCATGGTGCCCATTCTGCCTTGCTTTGCCTTTCCTTGCCTTACCATGTTGCCCATGGTGCCTTGCCTTGCCTTACCTAGGCTTACCATGGTGGACATGGTGCCTTAACTTGCCTTACATTCCCTTACCAATGTTATCTTGATGCCTTGACTTCCGTTGCCTTACCATGTTGCCCATGGTGCCTTGCCTTGCCTTTCCATGGTGCCCATGGTGCCTTGCCTAACCTTGCCAAACCTTGGTGCCTATTGTACTTTACCTTGCCTTGCCTTGCCTTACCATCATGTCCATATTGCCTTGCCTTTCCCTTTTTTTCCCTGTATTACCATGATGCCTTGCCTTGTCTTCCATTAGCATGGTGCCCATGGTGATGTGCCATGACTTTCCTTGCCATACCATTGTGCCCATGGTGCCTGGCATTGCCTTGCCCTAACATGGTGCTGAATTTGCCTTGCCTTGTCTTGACATACCCTACCATTGTGCCCATGGTGCCTTGTCTTCCCTTGCCTTACCATGGTGCCCATTTTGCCTTGCCTTATCTTGACAAGCCTTGTTTTACAATGGTGCCCTTGGTGCCTTAATGTCTCTTGCCTTGCCTTTCCTTGACTTCCCATGTTGCACATGGTACCTTGCCTTGCCTGGCCTTCCCATGATGCCCGTGGTGCCTTGCCATTTTGCCTTCCCATGATGTCCATGGTGCCTTGCCTTGCCTTGTCTTTCATTATCATGGTGCTGATGGCACCTTGCCTTGCCGTGCCTTGCCTTTCCTTACCATGGTTTCCATGGTGGTTTGACTTACCATGGTTCCCATGGTGGCTTGATTTACCATGCTGCCCATTGTGCCTTGCCTTGCCTTAATATTGTGCCCATGGTGGCTTGCCTTACCTCATTTTATCATGGTGCCAATTGTGCCTTGCTTTTTCTTGCCTTTCCTTGCCTTACCATGGTGTTCTTGGTGCATTGCATTCCCTTGCCATGCTTTGCTGTACCATGCTGTCCATGGTTCCTTGTCTTGGCTTATCTTGCCTCTCCATTCCATAGTGCACATGGTGCCTTGCCATGCCTTGCCTTGCCTTGCCTTACCATGGTGCACATATTTTCTTGCCTTGCCTTGCTTTGCCTTGTCTTACCATAATGCCCATGCTGTTAGTGATGTTTTTCCTTTCTTGCCTTGCCATGCCTTGTTTTACCACAGTGCCCATGGAGCTTTACAATGCCTTGCCGTGTCTTGCCTTACCATGGTGACTATGATGCCTTGCTTTGTCTTGCCTTAAAATGGTGCCCATTGTGCCATTCTTGCCTTACCTTGCCTTATTTTGCCTTATCTTGACTTACCATGGTGTTCATGGTGCCTTGCCTTGCCTTGTTTTTCCTTGCCTTACCATGGGGTACATGGTGCATTGCTTTCCCTTTCCTTGCCCTGCCTTGCCTTGTTTACCATGGTGCTCATAGTGCCTAGCCTTGCATTGCCTTTTCTTACCATGTTGCCTGAGTTGCCTTGCCTTTCTTTGCCTTGCCTTATCATGGTGCCCATGGTGCCTTGCCATGACTTGACTTTTTTTTTTAACATGGCACCATGTTTTCCTAGCTTGCCTTACCTTTCCTTACCATAATGCATGTGGTGTCTTGCCTTGTGTTGCCTTCTCATGGTGCCCATGGTGCCTTTTCTTGCCTTGCCTTGCCCTACCAAGGTGCCTATGGTGCCTTGCCTTTCCATGCCTTGCCTTGCCATGATGCCTATGGTGCCTTTCCTTTCTGTGCCTTGACTTACTTTCCCATGGTGCTCATGGTGCCTTTCTTTGTGTTGCCTTGCCTTGCCTTACCATTATTCCCATTGTGTCTTTTCTATTCTTGCCGTGTATTCCCATATTGCCAATGGTGATTGTCCTTGCCTTGCCTTGACTTACAATGGTGGCTGTAGTGCCTTGCTTTGCCTTGCGTTGCCTTGACTAGTCTAATCATGGTGCTCACTATTCCTTTCCTTGCCTTGCCTTCCTTTCCCTTGCCTTACCATGTTGCAAATGAAGCCCATGTTGCAGTCATCCTTCTCCTTTCCTTTCCTTGCTTTGCCTTAACATTGTGCACATGGTGGCTTACCTTGCCTTACAATTGTGCTCATGGTGCCTTGCTTTGCCTTGCTTTGCCTTACCATGGTGCACTTGGTGCCTTGCCTTTTCTAACCTTTGTGTCCATGGTGCCTTGCCTAGCCTTGCCTTATCATGGTGTCCCTGGTGCCTTGCCTTGCCTAAACATGGTGCACATGGTGCCTTGTCTTGCCTTTCCTTACCTTACCATGGTACCCATGGTGCCTTGTCTGGTTTAACCTTAAATTATTTTCCCTTATCATGGAAACCATGGTGCCTTGCCTTGTCTTGCCTTACCATGGTGCCCATTGTGCCTTTCCTTGTCTTTCCTTGCTTTGCCTTATCAGGTTTCCCATAGTGCCTTGCCTTGCCCTACCATGGTGTCCATGGGGCTTGGTTTTACCTTTCCTTGCATTGCTTTACCATGGTGCCCATGGTGCATTGCCTTAACTTACCTTGCATTACAATCTTGCCAATAATTCCTTGCCTTTCATTACCATGGTGCTTTTGGTGCCTTGCCTTGCCTTGCAGTACCATGGTGTCCATGGTGAATTGCCTTGCCTTACCTTGCCTTACCATGGTGTCCATGGTGCCCTGACTAACCTTGCCAGCCTTGCCTAGCCTTGTCTTCCCTTGCCATGGTGCCATTGTGTATTGATTTGCCTTTCCTTGCCTTACCATAGTGCCCATTATGCCTTGCCTTCCATTGCCTTGCCTTGCCTTTCCTAGGCTTATCATGGCGGACATAGTGCATTGCTTGCCTACTCTTTCCTTACAATGGTGTCCATGTTGCCTTTCATTGCCTTGCTATGCCTGGCTTTATCAAGATGCCCATAATTCCTTGCCTTGCCTAGTTCTGTCTTACCATTGTACCCATGGGAAGTTGTCTTTTCTTGCCTTATCATGGTGCCCATGGTGCCTTGACTTGCCTTGCATTACCATAATGTCCATGGAGACAAGCCTTGCCTAGACTTGCCTTATCATGGTGCCCATGGTACATTGTCTTGCCTTTCATTCCCTTTCCTCTTGTTATCATGTTGCCCTAGGTAAACTGCCTTGCCTTGCATTGCCTTTCCTTTCCTTACCATGTTGCCATCATGCTTTGCCTTCCTATGCCCTGTCATGGTGCTCGTGGAGCCTTAACTTTCATTGCCTTGTTTAGTCTAGCCTTGCATTGCCTTCCATGGTATCCATGGTGCCTTGCTTTGCCTTGAATTGCCTTGCCTTATTAAGGTTCCCATGGTGCCTTTGCTTGGCCTGCCCTCCCATGGTTCCTGTGGTGCTTTGCCTTGTCATGCCTCGTCTTGCCATGAGACTCATGGTGCATTGCCTTGCCTTGGTTGCCTTCACATGGTGCCCATAATGCCTTGACTTGTCTTGCCTTCCCATACTGTGGTACCCAAGATGCCTTGCCTTACTATGGTGCCAATGATGCCTTGCCTTGCCTCACCATGGTACCCATGGTGTGTTGCCTTGCATTGTTTTGCCTTACTATTGTGCCTGTGGTGCTTTGCCTTGCCTTGACTTACCTGAACATGGTGCTCATGGTGCCAAGCCTTGCCTTGATTTGCCTGACAATGGTGGTTGTGTTGCTTGGCCTTAATATTGTGCCCATGTTACTTTGTCTTGCCACGCCTTCCCTTACCATGCTTCCCATGGTGCTTTCCTTGCCATGCCTTGCATTGCATTACCATGGTTCCAGTGGTGCTTTGTCTTGCCTTACAATGGAGCCCATGGTGCCTTGCCACTACTTTATATGCCTTAACATGGTGCCCATGATGCTTTGCCTTGTCTTGCCTAACCATATGCCCATGGTGACTTGCTTTGCCTTGCATTCCCTTGCTTTACCATGTTGCCCATGCTCCCTTGCCTTGCCTTACTGTGTGCCCATAGTGCCTAAGCTTGCCTTGCCTTGCCTTACTATGGTGTGTATGGTGCCTTGCCTTGCCTTGCCTTACCATGGTGCCCATGTTTCATTTCCTTGCCTATCCTTGCCTTGCCTTACCATGGTGCCCATTGCAAATTGCATTGGCTTGCCTTGCTTTGCATTACCATGGTGTTTATGGTGTATTGCTTTAAATTGCCTTGCCTTACCATGGTGCTCATGGTACCTTGTGTTGCCTTGCCTTTCCATACCATGGTCCCAATAGTGCCTTTACTTGCCTTGCCTTGCCTTGTCACTGTGCCCACAGTGCCTTGCCTTGCCTTACTTTGCCTTGCCTTGCCTTACTTTGCCTTGCCTTGCCTAACCATGGTACACATGCTGCCCATACTGCCTTGTCTTTCCTTGCAATGCCTTACTATTGTGCCCATGGTGCCTTGCTTTGCCTTCACTTACCTTACCATGCCTTGCCTTATCATTGTGCCCATGGTGACATACCATGGCTTAGTTTACCATGATCCCCATGGTACCTTGCCTTGCCTTGCCTGACTACAGTGTCCATGTTCCTTCCTTTGCCATTCCTTGCCTTACCATGGTGCCCATTTTGTCTTGCCTTGCCTTACCTTTAATTGAATTGCCGTTTCATGGTACACATGGAGCCTTTGCTTTCCTTGCCTTGCCATTCCTTTCCTTCCATTGATTTATCATTGTGCACATGATGCATTACACTGCTTTGCCATGGTTACCAAGGTTCCCATGGTGCCTTTCCTTACCTTGCCTTACCATATGGTCCATGTGCCTTGCTTGCAGTGCATTGCCTTGCTTTGCCTAAACAAGGCTCCTATGGTGCCTTGCCTTGCCTTGGAATGGTGCCCATGGGTTTTTCCCTTTCTTTATTTGCCTTGCCTTACCATGGTGCATTAGCAAGATGTTCATAGTTCCTTGTCTTTCCTTGCCTTGGCTTACCATGATGCCTATGGTACATTCCCTTGCCTTGGCTTGCCTTAACATATTGCCCTGTTGCATTGTCTTGTCTTGCCTTGCCTTACCATGCAGCTCATGGTGCCTTTCCTTGCCTTGTTTACCATGGTGCCCATAGTGCTGTGCCTTTCCTTGTCATTCCTTGCCTCACCAGAGTGCCCCGGCTGCCTTGACTTTCCATGCCCTTCTTTACCATGGTGCCCGTGGAGCCTTTCCTTGCCTTGCCTTGGCTTACCATGGTGCCCATGGTGCTTTGTCTTGCCTTACTGGTGTGCTCATGGTTCCTTACTTTGCCTTGTTTTACCACAGTTCCCATGTTGCCTTAGCTTGCCTTGCCTTATCTTACCATGGTGCCCAAGGTGCCCTGCATTGCTTTGTCTTGCCATTGTGCCCATGGTGCCTTGCCTTGCCTTGTTTTTCCTTGCTTTACCATGGTGCCCATCATGCATTGCCTTTGCTTGCATTGTCTTGCCTTGTTTACCATGGTTCCCATAGTGCCTTACCTCCCCTTGCCTTACCATGGGGCCCCAGGTGTCTTTCCTTTCCTTGCCTTACCATGGTGCCCATGGTGGCTTGCCTTGACTTGCCTTGCCTTACCATGGTGCCCATAGTGCTTTACCTTGCCTTGCCTTACCATTGTGCTCATAATGCCTTGTCTTGCCTTGTTAAATTATGGTGCCCATGTTACCATAGCTTGCCTTTCTTTTCCTTACTATAGTGCCCATTTTGCATTCCCTTCTTTACCATGGTGCCCATGGTGCCTTGTTTTGCCTTGCCTTGCCCTAACATGTTGCCTTGCCTTGCCTTACCATGGTGTCAATTGTGCCTTGCTTTCCCTGGCCTTACCATGGTGCCAATGGTGCCTTGCTTTGCCTTTTTTTTTACCATGATGCCCATGGTGCCTTGCCTTTTCTTGCCTTGCCATGCCTCACTCTGGTGCCCACACTGCCTTACTTTGTTTTGCCATGGCTTTCCCATGTTGCCCATGGCGATTTGCTTTCCCTTGCCTTGATTAATATGGTGCCTATTGTGCCTTGCTATGCCTTGCCTTGTCTTATCATGGTGCCCAACGTAACTTGCATTGCCTTGCCTTGCTTTGCCTTGCCTTATTATCGTTCCCATGCTGCCCAAAGCGCCTTGCATTAACTTGACATGCCTTGCCTTGCCTTGCCTATCTTTACCACTGTGCACATAATGCGTTTCATTCTGTTATCATTGTGCTTTGCCTTGCCTTGCCTTTCATTGCCTTACCATGGTAGTCATGGTATCTTTCTTGGCCTTACCTTTCTTTCATTGCCTTGTCTTACAATGGTACCCATGGTGCCTTTCCTTGCTTTGCATTTCCTTTTCTTGTTTTGATTTTCTTTGTCATTTTTTTCCTTTCCTTGCTTTATCATTGTGCCCATAATGTCTTACACTGCCTTGCCTTGCTTAGCGTGGTTTCCATGGTGCCTTGTTTTGCCTTGTCTTACCATGGTGCCCACAGTGACTGGCCATGCCTTGTCCTACCATGTTGCTAATCGTGCCTTGTCTTGTCTTGCCTTGCTATTCTGCCCATGGTGATTTAACTTGTCTTCCTTTGCCTTACCATGTTGCCCATAGTGCTTTCCCGTGCCTTACTTTGACTTAACATGGTGGCATGGTGCCTTGCTTTGCTTTGGCTTGCCTTCAATGCTGCCCATGGTGCCTTGTCTTGTCTTTCATTACGACAGTGCCCATGGTGAATTGCATTGCCTTGACTTACCATGTTGTCCATGGTGCATTGCCTTGCCTTATCATGGAGCACATGGTGCCTTGCATTGCCTTGCCTTGCCTTACCATAGTGCTCACTATGCTTTGCCTTGCCTTGACTTTCTTTACTGTGGTATCCATAATGCCTTGACTTGCCTTGCCTTTCCATGGGGCCCATCGTGCTTTGACTTGCCTTGCTTTGCCTTACCATGGTGCCCATTGTACTTTGCCTTGCTTTACCATGGTGCTCATGGTGCCTTGCATTGCCTCTCTATGCCTTACCATAGTGCCCATTTTGCTTTGTCTTGCCTTGCTTTGCCTTACCATAGTGCCATAGATGACTTGCCTTTCTTCGCCTTCCTGTATCATAGTGCCCATGGTGCCTTGCCTTACCTTGCCTTGGCTTACCATGGTGCCCATGGTGCCTTGCCTTGCCTTGCCTTGCCTTACCATTGTGCTCATGGTGCCTTACATTACCTTGTTTTACCGTGGTTCCCATGTTGCCTTAGCTTTCATTGCCTAACCTTACCAAGGTGCCCATGGTGCCCTGCATTGTCTTGTCTTATAATTGTGTCCATGGTGCCTTGACTTGCCTTGCCTTGCCTTACCTTTCCCTAGTGCCCATCTTGCATTACCTTGTCATGCCTTGCCTTACTATGGTACACATTGTGTCTTGCCTTGCCTAATCATGGTGCTCTTGTTGCCTTGCCTTTCCTTGCCTTGCTTTACCATGGTGAGCATTGTGCTTTGCTTTGCCTTGCCGTACCATGGTGTCCATGGTGCCTGGCCTTGCCTTGCCTTTTCTTACCATTGTACCCATGGTGCCTTGCCTTGCCTTGCCTTACCGTGGTGCCCAGGGTGCCATAACTTGTCTTGCCATGCATTACCAGGATGTTCATGGTGCCTTGCCTTGCATTGCCTTTTCTCGCCTTACCATGCTGCCCATGGTGCATTCCCTTGACTTTCCTTGTTGCCTTGTCCTGTTGCCTTGTCTTTAATTGTCTTGCCTTACCATGGTGCCCATGGTGCCTTGCTTTGCTTTGTTTTTTGTTGTCTTACCATGGTGCCCTACCTTGCCTTGTATTGCCTTGTATGCCATGGTGTCCATGGTGCCTTGCCTTTCTTGGCTTACCGTGATGCCCATAGTGCCTTGCCTTGCCTTGCTTTACCATAGTGTTCATGGTGCCTTGCCTTGCTTTGTTTTATTGTGGTGCCCATGTTGCCTTATCTAGCCTTGCTTTACATTACCATAGTGCCCATTTTGCCTTGCCTTGCATTACCATGGTGCCCATGGTGCCTTGTCTTGGCTTACCTTGGCCTACCATGGTGACCATGGTGCATTGCCTTGACTTATCTTGTGTTATTTTCCCATGGTGCCCATGTTACCTTGCCTTGTCCTTTCTTACTGTTGTGCCCATATTGCCTTGCTTTTCATTTCCATGCTTTCCCATGTTTCCCATGGTAATTTTCCTTGCCTTGCTTTGACTTACATGGTTCTCACGATGCCTTACTTTGTCTTGCTTTGTCTTATCATGGTGTCCATTGTTAATTGCCTTGCTTTGTCTTGCTTTGCTTTGCCTTACCATTGTTCCCATGCTCCCCAAGGTGCCTTGCATTGCGTTGACTTCCCTTGCCTCCCCTTGCCTTACCATTGTGCACATGATGCCTTGTCTTATGTTATCATTGTGCCCATGGTGCCTTGCTTTGCCTTGCCTTGCCTTACCATGGTGCCCATTTTTCCTTACCATGGTGACCATTGTGGTGCTTCCTTAGTCGTGGCTTACCAATTTTTCTATGGTGAGTTGCCTTGCCTTACTATGGTGCCCATGGTGCATTGCCTTGCCTTGCCTTGACTTGCCTTAATATGATGCCCATTAGCCTTGCCTTGCCTTACCTTGCCTTGCCATTGTGCCCGTGATGACTTTCCTTGACTTGCCTTGCCTTGATTTATTATGGTGTTCATTGTGGTTAATCTTGTTTTACCATGGTGCCCATGGTGACTTGCAATGCCTGACATTATTCCCCATGGATCTTGCCTTTCCTTACCATGGCGCCTATGGTTCCTAGACATTTTTTGTCTTACAAGTGGGCCGATGGTGCCTTGCCTTTTCTTTCCTTACTTTGGTGCCCATGGTGATTTTTGTTCCTTTTTTTTTTTTTTGCCTTGTTTTGCCCTACCTTGGTGTCAATGGTGTATTGCCTTGCCTTGCTTTTCCATTGTGCCAATACAATCATGCATTTTTTTTTACCATGGTGCCCATGGTGCTTTCCATGCCTCATTTTCTCTTGTCTTACCATGGTGCTCATGCTTCCTTGCTTGACTTGCCTTGGCCTACCATGGTGCCCATGGCGCTTTGCCTTGCCTTGTCTTACCATGGTATCCATGGTGCCTGGACCTGCCTTGCCTTATGATGATGCCCCGGGTGCCTTGCCTTTCCTTGTATTGCACTACCATGATGCCCATCATTCCATGCCTTTCCTTACCATGGTGCCCATGGTGCCTTGTCTTGCCTTGCCTGGTCTTGCTGTACCATGGTGACCATGGTGCCTTGACTTGTCTTGCTTTGAATCACCATGGTGCCCATGGTGCCTTACCTTGCCTTACCACCGTGCCATGGTCCCTTGCCCTACCATGCCTTACCGTGTTGCTTATAGTGCCTTCTCTTGCCTTACCTTGTCTTGCTGTACTCTGGTGTCCATGGTGCTTGCCTTGTTTTGCCTTGCCTTACCATGGTGCCCATGGTGCCTTGCTTTGCCTTTTCATAGTGCCTATAATTCTTTGCCTTGCCTGGCCTTACCATGGTGCCCATGGTGCCTTGAATAGCCTTTCCATGCCTTGCCTTATCATGGTTCCCATGTTGCCTTGCCTTGCTTTGCTTTGAATAGTGTTACCATGATGCCCATGTTGCCTAGCCTTGCCTTGCTTTACCATAGTGCCCATGGTGCCCTATCTTGCCTTGCATTGGCCATCAGTATCATGGTGCCCATGGTGCCTTGCCTTGTTTTGCCTTATCTTATCTTGGTGCCCATGGTGCCTTGCCTTCCCTTGTGTTACCTTGATGCCCATGGTGCCTTGCCTTTTCTTGCTTTCCCTTATCATGGCGCCAATAATGCCTTGTCTTGCCTTCCTTGCCTTGCTTTGGCTTATTTTGGTGCCCAATGTACTTTACCTTGCCTTGCCTTGCCACAGTACCCATGGTGTGCCTTTCTTTACTTTGCCTTGCTTTATCATGAGGTCCATGGTGCCTTGTCATTCCTTGCCTTTCTTTACCATGGTGTTCATAGTTCTTTGCCTTGCATTGCCTTGCCCTCCCATGGTGCACATGATGCCTTGCTTTCTCTTGCTTTCCATTGCCTTGTCTTACCATGGTACCCATGGTGACATGCCTTGCCTTACCTAACCATTGTGCTCATAGTGCCTTCACTTTCCCTACCATAGTGCCCAAGGTGCCTTGCCTTACCTTGCCTTTCCTTATTATGACGCCCATTTTGTCATGCCTTGCCTTGCCTCACCATGGTTTCCGTTGTGCTTTGCCTTGCCTTGCCTTGCATTTGCTTGCTATGCCATAGTTCCCATGATGCCTTGCCTTGCTTGTCCATGCCTTACCATGGTACCCGTGGTGCATTTCCTTGCCTTGCTTTGCCTGTCATGGTGTCAATGGTGCTTTGCCTTGCTTTGTCTTGCCTTACTATTTTGCCCATGGCACCTTGCCTTGCCTTGCCTTGCCTTACAATGGTGCCCATGGTGCCTTGCCTTGCCTTGTGTTGCCTTACTAATTTGTCCATGATAATTAGTCTTGCCTTACCATGGTGCCCATGGTTCATTTCCATGTCTGGTCTTGCCCTGCCTTACCATGTTGCCCATGGGACCATGCCTTGCCTTGCTTTGCCTTACCATGGTGCCCATGATGCCTTGCCTTGCCTTTCATTGTGCCAATGATGCCTTGCCTTTCCTTGCCTTACAATTGTGCCCATGGTGACTTACTTTGCCTTGCCTTACAATGCTTCACATGGTTCTGTTCCTTTCCCTGCCTTGCCTTACTTTACCATGGTGCTCATGGTAGGAAACTTTTTTTTCACGTTTCACATGGTGTCTTGCTTTGCCTTACAATGTTGCCCACAGTGCTTGCCTTGCCTTGCCTTGCCTTACCATTGTGACCATGGTGTCTTGTCTTGCCATTCCATGTCTTACCATGGTACCCATTGTGCCTTACTTTGCCTTGCCTTACATTAGAGCCCATGGTGGCTTGCCTTGCTTTAACATGGTACTCATGGTACCTTGCCATGACTTACCGTGGTGTCCATGGTGCCTTGCCTTACTCTGCCTTGCTTTAAAATTTTGTCCAAGTAGCCTTGCCTTGCCTTTCCTTAGCATGGTGCCCAAGGTGTTTTTCGTTTCCTTTCCCTGCTCTGCCTTGCCATTCCATGGTGCCAATGGTGCCTTACCTTGCATTGTGCTGCCATAACATGGTGCCCATAATGTTTTGCCTTGTCTTGCCATGCTTTACCATGGTGCCTTGCCTTGCCTTACATTGCATTACCTTGGTGCCCATGGTGCTTTGCTTTGCCTTGCTTTACCATGGTTACCATGCTGCCTTGCCTTGTCTTACTTTGCCTTACAATGGCACCTCTAGTTTCTTGCCTTTCTTTCCCTTACCTTACCATCGTGCCCATGGTGCCTTGCTTTGCCTTCCTTTGCCTTGCCTTAGCATGATGACTATGGTGCATTGCCTTGCCTTGACTTTCCTTGTGTTGTTTTACCATGGTGCCCATAGTAACGTGCTTTGCCTTGTCTTGTCTAGCCTTACCATTATGCACATGTTTTCTTGCCTTTTCTTCTTTTGCCTTACCATGGTGCCCATGGTGCCTTACCTTTCCTTCCCTCACCATGGTGCCCATATCGCCTTGCCTTGCATTGCCTTTCCTTACTATGGTGTTCGTGGTGCCTTACTTTGCCTTGCCTTGCCATGCCTTCCCATGGTGCTCATGGCCCCTTGCCTTGCAACACAATGGTGTCCATGGTGCCTTCACTTGCCTTGACTTACCGTTTTGTCCATGGTGCTTTGCCTTGCCTGACTATGGACAAAGACCACTTACTATGGTGCCCATGGTGCATTGCCATGCTTGGCTTTGCCTTGCCTTAAAATGGTGCTCATGACGACTTGCCTTGCCTTACCATGGTGCCCACGGTGCCTTTTCTTGCAATGCCATGCCTTCATTTACCAAGTTTTCCATGGTTGCTAACCACTTTTTACAGTGATGTCCATGGTCCCTTACCTTGCCATGCCTTGCCTTAACATATTGTTCACAGTTCCTTGCATTGCCTTGCTTCACCTTGCCTTGCCTTTCCATGGTGCCCATGTTGCCTTGCCTTGCATTGCATTGCTTTGCTTTGCCTTACCATTCTGCCGACAGTTCTTGCCTTGCCTTACCATGGTGCTGATGGTACTTTGCCATACCTTATCATGTTGTCCATTGTGTCTTGTCTTGCCTTACCATGGTGTCCATGGTGTCTTACATTTCCTTACCATGGTGCCCATGGTGTCTGGCCTTGCCTTGCCTTAAAATTTTGCCCATGTCACCTTGCCTTGCCTTGTTATGGTCCCTATGGTGTCTTTTCTTACCATGCTATACCTTCCCTTACCATTGTGCCCATGGTAGCTAACCTCTGTTTTACCCTGGTGCCCAGAGTCTCTTACCTTGCCTTGCCTTAAAATGGTGTTCATGGTGCCTTGCTTTGCCTTGTCTTGCCTTACCATGGTGCCCATGTTGCCTGGCTTTGCATTGCATTGCTTTGCTTTGCTATACTATTGTGCCCACGGTGTTTGCCTTGCCTTGTCTTACCATGATGCCTATGGTACCTTGCCTTACATTACCATGATGCTCATGGTGTCTTGCCTTGCCTTATCATGTTGCCTTACCTTTCCTTACCATGGTGCCCATGGTGTCTGGCCTTGCCTTGCCTTACATTTGTGCCCATGGTGCCCTTCCTTGCTTTGCCTTGCTTTACCATGGTGCCCACATTGCTTTGCCATGATTTACCATGATTTCTTGCCTTGCCCTCCCTTGCCTTGCCACAGTGCCCGTGTTGACTTGCTTTGCCTTTCCTTACCATCGTGCCCATGGTGCCTTTTGTTTCTTTTCCATGCCTTGCCTTCACCTACTAGGCTACCAATGGTGCATTGCCTTGCCTTGTATGCCTTAACATGATGCCCAAAATGTCTTGCCATGTCTTGCCATGCTTTAACATGGTGCATATGGCTCCTTTGTTAGTTTTGTCTTTTCTTGCCTTATAATGGTGCCTGTGCTACCTTACCTTGCTTTGCCTTATCATTGTGCCGGCCAGCTCATGGTGCCTTGTCTTGCCTTGCTTTGCATTACCATGGTGCCCATGGTGCCTTGCTTGCCTTGTTTACCTAACCATGGTGCCCGTGGTGAATTGCCCTGCCTTGCCTTTCTTTCCCATGGTTCCCATGGTGCCTTGCCTTGATAGTGCCCATGGTGCCTTCCCTTGTCTTGCATGTCCATGTTACACATGGTGGCTTGCCTTGCTTTGCTTTGTTTAACTATGGTGCCCATGGGTCCCTGTCTTATCTTGCCTTCCCTTACCATGATGCCCATTTTCCTTGCCTTGTTTTGCCTTACCATGTTGCTCATGGTGCCTTGCCTCACCTGGCATTGCCCTATCATGGTTACAGTGCTGCCTTGCCTTGCCTTGACATGGTGCCAATGGCCTTACCTTGCCTTCCCTTTCCTTATCTTTGTTCCCACTGTGCGTTGCTTGCCTGCCTTGCTTTGCTTTACAATCATGCCAATGGTGCCTTGCCTTGCCTTATCTTGGTGCCCACTGTACTTTTCATTGCCTTCCTTGCCTTGCCCTACTTTGGTGCCCATGTATCCTTGCCTTACCTTGCCTTGCCTGACCATGGTATCCATGGTTCCATGCCTTGCCTTGCTTTGCATTACCATGGTGCCCATGGTGCTTGGCATTGCCATGCCTTGTCTTACCATGGGGATTATGGTGCCTTGCCTTGCCTTTCCCTAATAAGATGTCCATGGTTCCTTGCCTTGTCTTACCATGGTGACCATGAGCAGTTCAAAAGTGACTGGTGTAAGCAGACATGAGTGCACTTGCTCAGGTCACTATTTGCTTCTTCCAAGGGCATCATACTCAGGATCTAGGTTATTGTGCCTTATTGGAGTCCTACACATTTCACTTGCAAATTATATTTAGAAATTATAGTAAGTTACTATGTTGAGAGCTATTCACAACACATTTTTTTAAATTGCAATTCCAGAACCCATATTAACATCCAGTGACCCATAGAAAGCAAGAGAGAAATGTACTAGGAAAAACATTCTGGCAGAGATCAGTCTGATGCTGGCGTGATTACCCTACCTCAGGCATTGGTCACATTAACTCACAGAGTTAAGAAAAATAAAAAATACCAGCCTTGTTACTCAAGACATTAGGAACTATCAATGTAGATAGATAAAGATTTTAGCTAACAAAATATTACAGGGTCATCCTGAAGAATATGTTCTTCTTCCAGGGAACCTAGGAGAGGTTATAATGACCCCTGGAAAGCCCAAACAGCAATAACAGTGAAAGTTGCATAGGTGCATGAGTGCAGAAATATAATCTCTACTGAAAATTAGTTTTGTACTAGGCAAGAATTACAGGATATACGTAGAACTTTTGCTCACGAAATAAAATCAGATATACAAATTCCATATAATTTAGGGGTTAATGGTGGTGAATTCATTATGCTTACAGGAAGCAAAGTAGGACAAATAACTGGAATAGCAAATAGCTCCAGGATTTGTGATTAATTAATTGCTAGAGCACAAAATATTCAAGGTCTTCCTGACTTATGATGTTGATGGGGTAACAGAAGTTGGAGGAGACAATACCCAAACATGATTCCCAGGTTTACTTAAACTGAACAATGGAAGACTGTAGAAAAGACGCCATTAAGATATCTAAACAATATGGAGGATTATTCTTTACTTCTGATGGGACCTTATAGGGCACCTGAAAAAAATTCATATGAAAAACCAGTTTTACAAAATGTCAAGTTATGCTACTCAAGATGAAAGCAATGAGTCATAACATTCACATGATATAC
This sequence comes from Cebus imitator, assembly GCF_001604975.1. Taxonomy (NCBI): domain Eukaryota; kingdom Metazoa; phylum Chordata; class Mammalia; order Primates; family Cebidae; genus Cebus; species Cebus imitator. The sequence goes on along the minus strand of NW_016108231.1, from coordinate 120,853 downwards.
AGTACAACGCTGATCTCTTGACTGTCATAAAATGTGTCTTACTTCTAAACCAAAGTTTCACATTATAAGTTAATTTTTCTCATTTTTTCCATCCTCTTAGCTTAAGAAAAGGATCATTGTAGGCTGGGCGCAGTGGCTCACCCCTGTAATCCCAGCACTTTGGGAGGCAGGTGGATCACCCGAGGTCAAGAGTTCAAGACCAGCTCGACCAACATGGTGAAACCCGTCTCTACTAAAAATACAAAAATTATCCGGGCATGGTGACAGACGCCTGTAATCCCAGCTACTCAGGAGGCTGAGGCAGGAGAATTGCTTGAACCCAAGAGGTGGAGGTTGCAGTGAGCCAAGATAGTGCTATTGCACCCCAGCCTGGGGGACAGAGCAAGCTCTGTCTCAAAAAAGCAACGAAAGAAAGAAAGAAAGAAAGAAAGAAAGAAAGAAAGAAAGAAAGAAAGAAGAAAGAAAGAAAGAAAGAAAGAAAGAAAGAAAGAAGGAAAGAAAGAAAGAGAAAGAAAGATTATTGCAAAGTTTTTGTGTTTTTCATGTATGCTTGCAAAAAAATTGTAAAATTTTATTGCGATTATACTTGCTTTAAGCTGAAACTTTTCTAATCTTTCTTTAGCGATTATGGAGTAGCATGCTACTTTCCTTTGCATATTCAATTGTTTCTTCTGTATTAATTATTCTAGCTATACGATTCTGTCTTTTGAACCTCTCCTGCAGCTAGGTATGGCCATGTCACTAAGTTTTAAGGTAATAATTTGAGCACTGCGCTATGAGTACTTTCTAAAAAACCTTCCTCCTTCTTTTCTCCCTCATTTTCATTATAGTAGCCTGGAATGATGATATAATAGCTGGAGATCAATAGTCATCCTAGGTAATGCAGGGTGTTGGGCAACATAGTCTGTTAACTCCCTTACTGGAGATAAATTTCATAAGAATAAGAACCTTGTTTATGTCGGTCCAAGCAATATCCCATCTCTTGCACACAGCGTGCAGTGTGTTTGCTAAGGGCTCAGGTATTAAATGGGTATTGAATGAATGGAAGTATTAGTTTACTCTGGAGTCATAAACAAACAAGGTCTCAGCTCATTTCACAGAAATTTCAAACTCTTGATTAATTCAAATCACACTACTCTAATTTGTGTCTCTTTGCTCTCATGACTTGCCAATGTCATGGAAGTATAGAATTTTTTCTTAATTTACTTCAATATTGCCTTCATTCAACATGTTTTAAAATCTGTTTTCATAGCAATGCTTTCCAATATTTTCCTGTTTAGAAAATTCAAAATTCTTCCATTTTTAAAGTCATGGATATCTGTTTTTGGATGTGCCTGTTGTTAAGAGCAGGCACTGTTTTGTAACTTTAAGTAGACATCATCTCAAGTCTACGAGAATTATCCAAAATAGTATCTAATGACATTTCTAGGTCTTCAGACACTATTAACGCAGATTGTAGCCACTAGGTCCTGAGGATTGTACTTGATATTGGTTACTGAAACTGAGCTTTATTGACTTCTTTTTTATTCCACTGTGGTTTCTCACATTTCAACATATCACCTATTTTTGTCCTCAAATTTTATTGAAATATTTTCAGTGGAATTCAATAGGAATCATCCTTCCCCATGTTTTTGAAATGACCCTTTGCTTCATATGATAATGATTCTTCTGATCCTTTTTGTAATTACTTATGTTAGAGTTTGTAAATATTCATACATTTTACAATTGCATATAATTTTCTTCTTAATTATTTTTTCCTCTTCCCCTAAAGTTGTTATTTCTTTTAACTCTTTGTGGGAAAAATTAAGCCCATCTTTTTCTTTCTGGATATACTTATTTATAAATGAACTTCGTGATTTTTGCTCGAATTTCTTTTCAATTTACCCACTTTTAGGGAAGCCATTCGTGTATCAAGCTTTTTTTGGTTGTTAGGTGTATCAAGTGTAAACTTTTCTATACATAATATCCTTTTCCCCACAATTTTTTCTTTGAAAAGTTTTTTAAAATAAAGGTCATCAAAAGATTGCTTCCTAAGCCTTTCCTCTACCAGAAGTATCTCTGAAGTCACATGGCCCTTTCCCCCTCCTTGCTTTTGTAGGACTCCAAAGCTAATCTCTAACCTCAAAAATGTGTTTTCTTTGTTGGCTCTTCCTCTTTAACATGGAAATATACTCATGCTTTTGTTGAATCTTGGAATAAAAGGCTTTCTTTACCACATATCTCCCTTTAACTACTACTACATCTCTCTTCTAAGCTGAATACTTGGGAAGAAAAGCTCTTATTTTGTGTCACTGTTTTCTTACTTCCAGTTCACTACTTTACCCATTGCCTGACATCCAGCTCACTCACTCACATGCACAAGTCCAATCACTAAACTCCCATAGCTGATTTGTAGCTTTCATGCCCTCCTAGCAAAATTTGACTCAGTGCGTTGGAATTTTACTTATCGAGTAGCTATTGACCAGGCACTGTGCTAGGTGTTGCTGTTATAGAAATGAAATCAGACATCATCTCCTTTCTAATGACTCAAAGGAGCAGCTGTTCCTGATTCATATGTGGGTCTCTTGACTCCGAGTGCTCCCTTTTGCAAGCTTTACTTAATGTTGTATAAATCACCCTGTTCTCCAGGTCTTCTTTCCAGTTATCCTTACTATACACAACTTTTCAAGGTAATCACTTCCACACCCATGGCTTCAGTTGCTTTCTCTATTCTCTGAAGACAGTATAATTTTAAATCTAAAATATTAGCTTTATTTTATGTAAGATCCCTCATTTGCTGTAACCATACATTCAAAGTTACTCCATGAAAGTAATAAATGGAAAATGGTGATATTCTTAGCATGTAAATTATAGAATATTTTCCCAGTTACTCCTAATGCTTTGATTTAGTATGTATGTTATTTTTGAAAACATAGGTAGGGATGTCACAAATGGTCTTAGCTTACAGAGATTATATTCAACTTTGACTATAGAATTCCATTTTAATGTGACACTGAGAGTTAAAAATGATCTTTTTCTCCTTACTTATTTCTCTTCCTAAGTTTTCTGCCAGAAGAAAGGTACAACTGTGCACCTAGTCTTCTCCAGCAGAGCCTGAGCAATCCTGGTTTCCCCACTTTCACATCTCATACCAAGTAATTCCTATTCTGTCTCCCAAATAATCACAACTTTTCCCCCCCGACTTTTGTCACTGCCACTGCCTTTAGCATTACTCTTCCTTTAGATAGTCTCTGAATTGGTCTTGTTGCTTCCTTCAGTCCTTCCTTATTATACAAACCACCACACACATATCTGACAGAGACTCCTCATCTTTGTATAATACAATGACTTAAATTTTCAGAATAAAATTAAAAACACCCCAGCATCAAATTTGGGGTCAAATAGAGATGGGTTTATATCTCAGGTTCATACACTGTCCAGGAGTTTGGTCTCAGAAAATGGGAACTGTAAGGGTTATTGCCCAGTTTAAAATAAGGAAACTGAGACTAGCATAAGAAAATTAAATGCCAATTTATTTAGCTCCCAGGCGAGGTTCTGTGGTCTGTGAAAGAGGGGCCAGAGAAGTCGCGAGCAACTTCCGGAGGCGTGGGGTTTTTATAGTGAGTGAGGGTGTCTTGATTGGTTATGAGGGAACAGGACGTGGATGGGGCAAGCTGCTATTGGTAGGTAGGTGGGATTTCTGGTGAGTGGGCTGCCCAGGGGGAACGGGACCTGGATGGGGCAAAATGCTATTGGGCAGGTTTTGGTGGGGCTTCTTTTAAATTTTGGTGGGGTTTTTCAACACTGGGCTAGGTGCTGAGTGTAGAGTCTAGTGTTGAGTGCAGATTCGGGTGCAAAGTACAGAAGGGGGTGTTGAGGAAGCTACGTGGCAGAGCTAGATGCTGAATGCAGGGCTTGATGTCGAGTGCAGAGTGGTGACCTAGTTTTCAGGTGCAGAGAGGGATGGGCATGCCCGAGCTCCTGGCGAGGCAATTGGCCTTACATTCCGACCCTTTTGATGATATAGGATGCTGCTTCTTTCTGGATACTTCCTGCTGAGTAGGGGTGGAGGGGGGGTCATTTTGGTGCCTCGGTTGGGAGTCAGACATAGGGGTGAAGCAGCATCTGGTTTATGGCTACCCTGGAAATTTCCCTTATGCAGGCCTGTAAAAACCTGAGGAAAAAAGGGGCTAGCATTAGCAAAAGACAAATAACGATAATGGGGGTGATAATGGGAGCTAGCCAGAAAAGCATGGGGGGTTGCCACCAGTTGAGAGATGAGGCTGGTGTGTTCTGTTTTCTTCGGAGGTATTCTTGGAGGCAATAGAGAGTGTCGACGTTCTCTTCTACAAGGCCTGTTTCATTGACATAGTAGCAGCACTGTTCCTGAAGAAACAGACAGGTACCTCCTTTTTCTGCCATTAGCAGGCCTAGGGCCCATCGATTTTGGAGAGTTACCTGGGCCAGCGACGTGATTTGTCGCTGGAGGGAGGCTAGAGAGGCAGCTGATGCTTCAATGTCTACAAGGAGCTTGTCTTCTAATTGAGTGGCTGAGGTGACACTGTAGCCCAGGGCGCCACTCCCTATTCCAGCTGCTGCTAGAGAAGATGCTAAGGAGAGGCCAAACACTATTGGGAAGAAGACTGCTTGTTTACTCCAGTGATTAGGGGACGGTGCGATGAGGGATAGGAACTCAGCTTGTCCGTATACTTCTAGCTGCGGGAGCAAAGTGACAGGCATGCAAGGGAAGGGAAGGGATTCATTAATAACTTTGGTTAGGGTCTCATTACACCAAAAGTATCCTCCTGGAGGTGCATAAAGGGAGAATTTTACTTTTACTGTGGTGTTGCGGCTGGAGCTGTTGGCCGTCCCATAGCAGAGAGAGAGATTTAGAGAGCGCACTTTGAACAAGGGGATACCCGTTAAAGTGGTGCTAGGCCCCATAGGTGATTGTGACAGATTGAACCCAGTCTGGAGGGGAACTGCAGCCAAGGGGGTTTTGCTGAGGAAGGCACATAAAAAGCAGTTGGTGAAATTTATGGCTCCAGTTAAATTCAACATGCTAGTGCCTTGCTTCACTAAAGTTAACCAGGAGAAATGTGGGGAGGTGTTATTTGGGGGTCCGAATTGGTTACCTAGGGTGGCTTCATTTTGTAGGATGGTACTGCCTAATGAGCTGAGTTGGTCTATTTCTACAGGTACAATACAAGTATAGGACTGGAATATTAGCCACGTGCCACTGGGTTGGCTAACTGTAATACTGTTGTATATTTTACCTGCAGTTCCTTTTTCCCAGCGGCCATCCCAGGGATCGTGGATGATAAGGGACACTTTACCTTGGTGGTCGGCAAAGAGCATTCTTCTTTTTGGGTTGGTGTTTGATTTGAAGGGTTTGTGCATGACACAAGAAGTATATGGGCATCCACCATAGGTGGTGTTCCACCAATGACAGTAGTCTTTGGTTTGGTCATATAGAAAGCAGAGGCAAAAGTTACCCCAAGAGTTTCTAACAGTATTGGCCTTTGATCTTGGGAATTCAAGTACTATGGCTGACTGGCAGCGTGTGGGCTGGCAGTCTGTTTGGGCAATGTATTGGGTTTTAGTGGTGGAGCCTTCCGTCCAGGATTCCTGAAGGTAGAACTGCCAGACATAGTAGGGATTGGTCTTAAGAGGGGACACTAGGATTGCTAGGAGGAGAATCTGAAGGGTTAGGGGGAGAAGAGTAGGGGATGTGGGTGAGGCAGAGGAGAGTGGGACCCAAGGGTTCGGACTTCCACTGATCATTTCGGGGGTGCAGCTTGAGGCGGGACACATGATACCACGGAGTGTGACCCAGGAGCTTAGCGGCCGTGGGGGTGGTCAGGATAACAATGTGGGATCCCGACCACCTGGGCTGCAGAGATCCTGGTTTGAGCTCCAGGAGGAGAACACTGTTGCCTGGCTGGAGAGGTGCTGCCGGGTGAGGGTCATCTGGACCCAGAACAATAGGGAGAGTACGGTCGGCATGCTCCCTGAGTAAGTGGCAGAGGAGAGAGAGAAAGGGGAGGTAGGAGGTCAGTGGAGGCGGTTGCACTGGGAGATTATGGGAGACCAGAAAAGGCTGGCTGTACAGCAGTTCAAAGGGGCTGAGGCCCGTTGGCCCCCGTGGAGTGGCTTGGACCCAGGCTAGAGCAAGAGGTAGGAGTGTGGGCCAAGAGAGTTTTACCTTAATGGTAAGTTTGGCCAAATGGTCTTTGAGGATGCCTTGAACCCATTCAACTTTACCTGATGACTGAGGGTGGTAGGGGATGTGCAGTTTCCAGGAGGTGCTGAGAGACTTGGCGACCAGCTGGACCACTGGGGCTGTAAATGCTGAACCGTTGTCTGTCTGGATGGTTGCAGGTAAGCCAAAATGAGGGATGATTTCTTGAATTAAGAGGGAGGCCACCGTGTCCACGTTTTCCCTGGAGGTGGGAAAGACTTCAATCCATCCAGAAAAGGTGTCTACAAAGGTTAAGAGGTAGCAGAGTTTTTTATGAGTGGGCATATGCATAAAATCAATCTGCCAGTCTTGGGCCGGCAGGTTGCCACACATTTGGTGGGTAGGAAACTGTGGCTTTAAGCTTCCCTGAGACGACACCTTAGAGCAAGTAACACATGCCTTGTGTACCTGCTCAATTGTCTGTTGCAGACCCGGTGAGAAAAAGAGGGACTGCACAAAGTGTTGCAATGCCTTGGGCCATATATGTAAGGATTGGTGGATTTCAGTAATAATTTTAGGGGCCTGTTCCCATGGAAGGACGATCCTGTAGTTTAGGAAGATCCAGCCCTGATCAGACGCGGTTCCTCCTCTTAATATGAGGGCCTGTTTTTCTGATGGCGAGTAAACCAGCAGCGTAGCCATGGTGAGGAACAGGACTGGAGTGGGGGTTAGACTGGTACTGGTTAAGGATTTTGCTGCCACATCCACCTTCGCATTGCCCTGGGAAACAGCATCCTGCTGGGCCTGGTACCCTCGGCAGTGGATGACCCCAACTTCTTTGGGCAGTGATAGGACCTGCAGGAGATTAGAGATTTGGGTAGCATTGATTATGGGGGACACTTTCGTAGTAAGGAATCCCTGCTCTTTCCAGAGGGCAGAGTGGCAGTGGGTAATAAGAAAGGTATACTTTGAGTCAATATAGATATTTGCTCGCTTTCCCTGTGCTAGTGTGAGAGCCCGGGTTAAGGCAATGAGCTCTGCCTTTTGTGATGTGGTTCCATCGGGGAGGCGACGTGCCTCAAGGGTGGCTGAATTTGTGACTATTGCATAGGCTGCTTTTTGTCACCCCTCGGCTGTCACTATTGAACTCCCACCTACATAAAAGGTAAGGTCTGGGTTAGATAGGGGAAAGTCAGACAGGCCCTCCCGAGGTTTAGCAAATGCATCTATTAGTTCAGGGCAGGAATGGGCTGGGGAGGGGGAATGGGATAGAAGGGGAAGCAAAGTAGCCTGGTTGAGTGGAGAAGTGGGATGAAGGCTGACAGAAAGGTTTTTCAATAACGAGTATATGAGGCCGGGCGTGGTGGCTCAAGCCTGTAATCCCAGCGTTTTGGGAGGCTGAGGCGGGTGGATCATGAGGTCAAGAGATCGAGACCATCCTGGTCAACACGGTGAAACCCCGTCTCTACTAAAAATACAAAAAATTAGCTGGGCATGGTGGCGCGTGCCTGTAATCCCAGCTACTCAGGAGACTGAGGCAGGAGAATTGCCTGAACCCAGGAGGCGGAGGTTGCGATGAGCCGAGATCGCGCCATTGCACTCCAGCCTGGGTAACATGAGCGAAACTCCGTCGCAAAAAAAAAAAAAAAAAAAAAAAGAAGAGTATATGAAACTCCTGTAGGAGAGAGGGTCCTAGGTGAGCGACAGGTTTGTGAGAGAGAAGGTCGGTTAGCCAATGAGGAGAGAACACTGAGATGGGCTGGCCTAAGGTAAGGTTTAGGGATTCCTTGGTAAGTTCTGTTGCTGCTCCCAGGGCCCACAGGCAAGGCTGCCACCCCCTGACTGTGGAGTCAAGCTGTTTTGATAAGTAGGCCACAGGACGATATACAGGACCCAGGGGTTGGGTTAAGACCCCAACCGCAATCCCTTGTTTTTTGTCAGTGAACAAGTGGAAGGGGTGGTTAAGATCCGGCAGTTGGAGTGGGGGTGTTGTGGACAAGGCAGTTTGTAGGGTTTGAAAAGCTTGTTTTACAGTCCCAGGGTGGGACAGGGGTCCCGTACGTGTGTCCTTAGCCACCACATACAGAGGTTTAGCTACAGCGGCAAAGTTAGATATCCAATGACCGAAGAATCCTACAAATCCTAAGAAGGAGAGAATCCGGTCGGCAGTTTCTGGGGGCTGCAGTGAAAGAAGTGCCTGCCGGTGGTCTGTTGTTAGGCCCTTAGTTTCGGGGGTGAGGCAAATGCCCAAGTAGACTACTGGGGTGACTGACAACTGTGCTTTGGAGGGAGATACCTGGTACCCCTGAGATCCAAGAAAGTTAAGGAGGGTGGCAGTGTGCTGCTGAGACATGGCGAGGGAGAGGCTGCAAAGTAATAGGTCATCCACGTACTGGAGAAGGAGGCTGGGTTGGAGGGGACAGGAGCTAAGGTCAGCTGCTAAGGCTTGTCCAAAAATATAGGGGCTGTCCCTGAATCCCTGGGGCAGGACCGTCCAGGTGAGCTGCTGTGACAGGTTGCTGTCAGGATTGGTCCAGGTGAAGGCAAAGAGGAAGTAAGACTCAGGATGAAGGGGAATGGTAAAGAAGGCATCCTTGAGGTCAAGAACCATAAAATGAGAGGTAGTGGAGGGGATGTTGGATAATAGGGTGTATGGGTTGGGGATCACCAGGTGGAGGGGTACCACCGCCTCATTGATGAGGTGCAAGTCTTGAATTAGGCGGTAGTCACCGGACGGCTTTTGGACCGGTAAGATAGGAGTGTTACAAGGGGAACTGGTGAGGATAAGGAGTCCCTGGGCCAAAAGTCGGGTGATGATAGGCTTTAGGCCCTCGCGGTGGGTTTTTGAGATGGGAAACTGAGGACATGAGGGAAAGTGGGTAGGGTCTTTGAGAAGTATTTTAACTGGAGTGTGATGTCTGGCCACCACAGGCTTGGAAGTATCTCATACCAAGGGATTAACTTCATTAGGAGGGATGGGGGTTGAGGCGAGGGATCAAGACAGGGTGCAGTGCCGGTTAGGAGTAGCAATTGGAGGTGGGCAGAGGATGGGCTTGAATGTGGGGGGCTAGTGAGTTGGAGGGTGGCCCCTAAAGTCTGGAGAATATCTCATCCTAAAAGGGGAACTGGGCATGAGGGTATGATTAGAAAGGAGTGGGAGAAGGGGTGTCCCTCAAGGACACAGGCTAAGGGGTGAGTTTGGTTAAGGCAGGAGGGCTTTCCATCAATTCCCATGACTAAAACCTGGGAAGGTATGCTAGGTCCTGAGTAGGAAGGCAATACTGAATAGGTATCCCCAATGTCCACCAAGAAGGAAATGGACTTACCCACTACCTGCAGCATTACCCTGGGCTCGGCAAAGGTGATGAGGGTCTCCAAGTCCGGGCCACCTCAGTCGTCCAGGAGGCCAAGAAGTTCAAGTGAAGGGACTGCTTCCTGCGGACCGGCCTGCCCTCCACATAGAGGTGTGGGGTGTGGGCCTGAAGTCTGGGATGGGCAGTCTACCTTCCAGTGTCTGGCTCATTTGCAGCTCGAGCAGGGTCCAGGGGCTGGATGCGGACAGGGGCACTGTTGTGCCCAGTGTCACTCCTGGCCACATTTGAAACAGAGCCTGGGCAGGACCCTTGAAGCATTTTGGGAGGGTCTCGATGGGCCCCCTCCACCAGACGTTTGGTGAGCTGCCGGCCTCAGGGCTGCTACAAGAGCTTGGGTTTGGAGGCTTACCTGTTGCTGTAGACGGGCCTGGCAGGTGGCCTCAGGCTTTTTCTCTCGGCCATTAAAAACTTTAAATGCCAGGTTTACCAGGTCTCGTATGGAAGTTTGGGGGCCTTCCTCAGCTTTTTAAAGTTTCTTTCTAATGTCAGGTGCTGACTGAGAAATGAAATGGGTGGCTAGAACTGTAGACCTTGCTAAAGAGTCTGGGTCTAGTTGGGTATGAAGGATCATAGCATTACTTAGTCGGTCAAGGAAGGTGGCTGGGTTTTCAGTAGGAACCTGAGTTATTTCTCTTAGCTTATCAAAATTAACTACCTTTTGGGCTGCTATTTGCATGCCTGCTAAGAGGCACTGTAGCATTTGGTCTCAGCGGCGGTGGCCATCTTGGCCAGTTTGATTAGGGTCGGCCTCAGGGACCGCTGCCAAGCCCACTGGCATTTGATTGTTTGTGAGATGTACCTGATCAGCATGTGCCCGGGCCACCGTGAGAATGCAGTTACACTCATCCAGAGTAAGGGTGGAGGACAGAATTACATAGGTATCATGCCAGGTGAGGTTGTATGCCTGGGTGAGGTAACGAAGCTCTTTGGTGTAAGCCATAGGATTGGTAGAGAATTACCCTAGACATTTCTCTATGGTTGATAGATCAGAGAGGGAGAAGAGAACGTGCACTTGGACAACACCCTTCGCTCCAGCCACCTCACGGAGAGGAAAAGTTGGGAGGTTTCATCGTTGGGAGCACAGCACGAGAGAGTGTGAGCACTAACAGGAGAGGCCAGATTGGGACCAGGAAGAGGAGTAGCAGGAGGGAGTTGGGGGTCTGCATAGAGAGGGGGATTAGTGGGTTGGGCGGGTGGAAAGGAGAGTTCCTCAGCAGGTCAGGGTCGGAAAAGGAGGAGGAGGTTGGTGGAGGGGCTGGGGGCAGTTGGGGGGTGGTGTCTTTGGCCCGGAGCACCTGGGCAGTAGGGTCAGAAAAGGAGGAGGAGGTTGTTGGAGGGGCTGAGGGTGGTGGTGGGGTGTCTTTGGCCAGGAGCACCTGGACAGTAGTGCAAGAGGAGCAGAGGGTGGGGTGGGAGCAGAGATATCAGAAAGCCTGAATGTAGGGAACCTTCGCCCATTTGCCGTTCCTTTGGCAAAAGTGATCTAGGTCTGTCAGGACATTAAAGTCGAGTGTGCCCTCTGGAGGTCACTTAGACTGGTTGTCCAGAGGGTACTATGGCCAGGCCATGGTGGAGAGGAAGAACAGCCTTTTCTTTTTTATGGAAAGACCCAGTTTGGATAGATTTTGAACCAGACATCCTAATGGTGACTTGGGGTCTGGGTGGGATTCCTGGTTACCCATAGTTCACTTTTTGTGGGTTAGTTAGGGGTGAGGAAGGGATACAGAAAGGTATTATACCCAACAAGGGCAGAAGTACTCCTTTCCTGGAGGGGGTGGCTGAGAGAACTTGCAGGCTGCAATATTATAATAAGAAAGAAAATGAAGAGAGACAGGGCTAGGGCTATCTGCCACATGAAAGGACTAGAGGAAACAAAGGAGAGGCAGGGCTAGGAAGTGAGACCTCAGTGGTAGAAGAAGAGTAGGAGGAGAAAGGAGAACATAGTTATTTCTAGGGGCCTGAATTCAGTAAAGGTTTCCTGCAGTCAGTGGCCTGTTACCCACTGTAGAATATCTGTTACTTCAAGGGAAGCAGGCCTCACCCACTGTATATCAGCTAACAGGAGTCTAACAAAACTGGTGAACCTACAGTAAGGACAGAGCCACATGTGGGATTGACAGACAAAGGATGGGTACCCCCCAGATGGGAGACCAGTCTGATGCCTTCCCAGCCACGTCCCCGAAGGGATGTTTCAGGGCATCTTGGCTAAGGTGTACCCGTATAACCCCCTGGCCTGGTCACCTTTAGATTCCTGAGGTGAATCACCATTATGCCTTATGACATCGCCGTGGAACCGTGGGTTGAGGCCCACACAAGCCCCATAGCCGTCAGGCTGTGGGACTATACATAAACTCACTCACTCACTCACTCACTCACTCAGGATTAGGAAGAGAAACCAAAAGCACAGTTACTTCATAGAGGGGATCTTGTATGCCAAAAGGCTAGTTTGAGATTGTAAGCCGGGGGTTTGGTTCTGCTCCTGGGCAGGGCCCGGGTTTGTAAACGGGGCTTCTGATTACCCAAACCTTAGCCGCTGCCACAGAGATGATTGGAAGTGTGGCTCGGCATCCAGGGCCCCACCACTGAATACCGGAGGCTGAGGGAGGGCTCAGGAAGGTGGGGACGTCTCCCTCAGATTCCTGACCCTGAGAAACCCCTTAAGGGGAGAAGACAAGACTGTAGGGACGTCTCCTCTATGCTCAGGTCCTCAGAATGGGGCCAGGGCCCTGGGCCCATGGTGGGAAGGAGTCCCCAATGCGGCCGTGATTACAAGCAGGGAGTCCACAGAGCAGGCAGTGGGAGAGGCTATGGGCAACAGAAGTCTTACCTTGTGGTGGAGCAGCTCTCTGGTCCGGCTTCGGGTGGAGGAGTCAGTTTTCCCCAGGAGTGGTCTTACAACTCCTCCCGGGTTTCTGGCACCAAATGTAAGGGTTATTGCAGAGTTTAAAATGAGGAAACTGAGACTAGCATAAGAAAATTAAATGCCAATCTATTTAGATCCCAGGCAAGGTTCTGTGGTCTGAGAAAGAGGGGCCAGAGAACTCGTGTGCGACTTCCTGAGGTGTGGGGTTTTTATAGCGAGTAAGGGTGTCTTGATTGGTTATGAAGGAACAGGACATGGACGGGGCAAGCTGCTATTGGTAGGTAGGCGGGATTTCCAGTGAGCAGGCTGCCCAGGAGGAGCGGGACCTGGACGGGGCAAAATGCTATTTGGCAGGTTTTGGCAGGGCTTCTTTTAAATTTTGGTGGGGGTTTTCAATGGTGGGCTAGGTGCCAAGTGCAGAGTCTAGTGTTGAGTGCAGACTCGGGTGCGGAGTGCAGAAGGAGGCATTGGGGAAGCTACGTGGCAGAGCTAGATGCTGAGTGCAGGGCTTGATGTCGAACATGGAGTGGTGACATAGTTTTCAGGTGCGGAGAGGGATGGGCATGACCAAGCTCCCGGCTAGGCAACCAGCCTTACAGGAACTCCTTAAGCCTTTGTGTATTTGCCTACACTCATTGAAATTTGGGACTGTTTCACAGACACAGTGCCTGGCATGTAGAAGTGACTTAATCAATGTTGAATGAAGGGGAGGCATTTTTAAATCCACATCAAAAAAAGGTTTTTTTTTTTTTTTAAAAAAAATATGACAATCTATAATGTCACTTCACCTCCAAGCTTAACTTCTACCTGTACTTTCTGATATTGTTTGGTCATGTCCCCACCCAAATCTCATCTTGAATTGTAATCCCCATAATCCCCACATGTTGAGGAAGGGACTCAGTGGGAGGTAATTGGATCATGGGGGCAGTTTCCCCCATGCTGTTCTTGTGATAGTCAGTTCTCCTGAGATCTGATGGTTTTATATGTGTTTGACAGTTGCTCCTTTACACATACTCTGTGGCCTGCTGCCATGTAAGTAGTAACTGCTTCCCCTTCTGCTATGATTGTAAGTTTCCTGAGGCCTCCACAGTCATGTGGAATGTGAGTCAATTAAGCTTCTTTCCTTTATAAATTACCCAACCTCAGGTATTTCTTTACAGCACTGTCAACATGAAACAATACACTTTCTGATAATCACACTTGAGGAATTGGGGAATTCATACTACCTGGGATTAAATAATGGCCCCAGCCTGAGAGTCACGTGACCTTGGGGGGATAGCTTACCTTCTCCATCTCAATGTCTTCTCTAAAATCTGTGAGAAGGTTTCTGAGGGTTAAATGAGCATAGCCCACTTGGAACACTGTCAGGCACATACTGCTTGCCAGATGTTGAGTATTCATCTTTATTGAGTTAGGACAGTGGTACCCCACTTTATGGCTCTTGATTTTGTATAACAAAATCATGCTTAGAGCTTTGTTAGTAAAAGAAAATCTGAAAGTCCCTGCGTGGAAGGAAGAAACAGAGGGGGAAAAAAGGGAGTTGGTAAGTTTCAGCATTTCAGAGCTTGGAGGGACAAGTTAGGTTTCTATTTTATGGAGAAGGAGGTGGAGGCAGGATGGGTCCTAAGGTGTCATTCAAGGCACACAGTCATAACACTAGTGAGAGTAGAGCTAGGTCCCCAGGTATTGCTGTGGTCAAGTTGCAGACAAAAACTACCACTCATTGGAAGACAGGAGAGGAGTATTTCATTACAAAAACAATGAACAATTCAGTTGTATCTACATTCAGTTAGAAAATAAAAGTTGTTCAATTTTGTTGCTAATGGGACCCACTCTACTAAGACTTTGTATAGAACTCATAGGGTAAGAAGGCTTCCAGTAAAGAACCACCCTGTGCTTTTCTTAGGACTAAAAAGCTCAGGAAGCTGGTGATGAATGAAAACCTTAGTCCCACTGGCACTGCAGGAGGGGCCAGGAGAGCAGCCGCATAATAAACCACAGGGTGGGGCAGCCCAGACAGCAGCAGTTTGAGCTGTAGTCAGGGACAACTCAAACCCCCAGGGTGGGGCATTGTGAGGTGTGGGGTGGGGCACTGTGAGCCACATGCTTGGGCTCCCACCTGGGCCAGTGGACTTCAGTCTGTAGGTGACTGCAGAGGGAGGAGGAGCTCCTTTTGTACTCTCTTCAGGCAGTTGTTGCGTCTCTCAGCTCTTTTTTTTTTTTTTTTTTTTTTTTTTTTT
>NW_016108231.1:103395-105681 GCF_001604975.1 Cebus imitator | reverse complement strand
GTTTCACAACCTGTTAAATTAACCTGCTGTTCTTCACCCTCCCAAACAAGTCAACTCAGGTCAGGTGGCAGGGTGCGGGCCTTGGCCCATGCCCCCACTGGGGCTGGGCTGTGGGGTAGGCAGGCGAGCAGCAACAATACTATCTCTGCAAGTGCAGCATAACCTCAGCCTAGGGCAGGGGGAGTGCGTGACCATTGCTGTGAGCAGAGGCACAGATGGTGACAGACAGTCCAATGGGGAGCATACTGACCTGTTGTGTGTGCCCCAAGGTCAGCCCCGACTTGGACCAGCATGAGGGGTCAGGGTGTCTCTCTCAATCTGAGGTCTGTGAGGCATCAGCTGAGGACATGATAGCAGCAGCGCCCACGGCTGCTGCTGAAGAGTCTGCCGAATGGATTGTTGAAGCTGGTGAGGGCCTTCATGTGCACCACATCCATGACCTGGAGATGCCTGAAGGTAAGGAGGTGACGGTGCTGTCTGCCCTGGCCACACCTCTGGCTGCTGCTGTCTCCAAGGTTCCCTGGGGGACATCCACCTCTGGCTCCTTTTTGCCTGTAGCCAGTTTTTCCAGGGCTGGCCAGAAGCAAAGGCTGGCTGTGCCCTGCGTTCCCATTCCCACCGCTTAGTCTTTCTCCACAGAGTCCAGTCACTTTCTTTTCTCCTCCCCTCCCAAACACCAGTTCTTACTGCCTCATCTCATTCTCTTAGGCTGCCATGGGACCTTTTATTTATGGCTCTTCTTGTTTGTAGCTCTATTTATTATTCTGCAGGACTTTGTTGAGGCTTCTTTGGAATATTCTCTTCCCTTTTTCAATAAAAACTCAAATATTCCAAATTTCCAGTACCCCTCCCATTCTTTCTTTGTACATATCCAGATGGTACCTAAGTGAAGGAATCAGGTAAGAGCCTGATTATTTCCTGTGTTAAAGTAGCCAAATCTCAGGACAATTCATACTGAAATATTTGGGGATTTCTTATTTATTTTAATTTTTCTTATTTTTTAATAAGAGGAAAAGCATACAAATTTTATTTGATGTTATTATTTTTTTTCTTTTTTTCTTTTTATTATTTTTATTGCATTTTAGGTTTTGGGGTACATTTGAAGAACATGCAAGATAGTTGCATACGTACAAACATGATAGTGTCATTTGCTGCCTTCCTCCCCTTCAACTATATCTGGCATTTCTCCCTATGCTATCTCTCCCCAACTCCCCACCCCCCAATGTCCCTCGCCTATTTCCCCCCAACAGACCCCAGTGTGTAGTGCTCCTCTCCCTGTGTCCATGTGTTCTCATTGTTTAACACCCACCTATGAGTGAGAACATATGGTGTTTGATTTTCTGATCTTGTGTCAGTTTGCTGAGAATGATGGTTTCCAGGTTCATCCATGTCCCTACAAAGGACACGAACTCATCATTTTTTATGGCTGCATAATATTCCATGGTGTATATGTGCCACATTTTCCCTGTCCAATCTATCATCGATGGGCATTTGGGTTGGTTCCAGGTCTTTGCTATTGTAAACAGTGCTGCAATGAACATTCATGTGAATGTGTCCTTGTAGTAGAGCAATTTATAATCCTTTGGGTATATAATCAGTAATGGGATTGCTGGGTCAAATGGAATTTCTATTTCTAGGTCCTTGAGGAATTGGCACACTGTCTTCCACAATAGTTGAACACTCCCACCAACAGTGTAAAAGTGTTCCTATTTCTCCACATCCTCTCCAGCATCTGTTGTCTCTAGATTTCTTAATGATCGCCATTCGAACTGGCATGAGATGGTATCTCAATGTAGTTTTGATTTGCATTTCCCTAATGACCAGTGATTATGAGCATTTTTTCAAGTTGTTGGCCTCATGTATGTCTTCTTTTGTAAAGTGTTCATATCCTTCGCCCACTTTTGAATGGGCTTGTTTGCTTTTTTCTTGTAAATCTGTTTTAATTCTTTGTAAATTCTAGATATCAGCCCTTTGTCAGATGGGTAGACTGCAAAAATATTTTTCCCATTCTGTTGGTTGCTGATTCACTCCAATGGCTGTTTGTTTTGCTGTGCAGAAGCTGTGGAGTTTGATTAGGTGCCATTTGTCTATTTTGGCTTTTGTTGTCAATGCTTTTGGTGTTTTGGTCATGAAGACCTTGCCTACGCCTATGTTCTGAATGGTTTTGCCTAGATTTTCTTCTAGGGTTTTTATGGTGTTAGGTCTTATGTTTAAGTCTTTAATCCATCTGGAGTTAATTTTAGTGTAAGGTGTCAGGAAGGAATCCAGTATCTGCTTTCTGCACAT
>NW_016108231.1:101761-103053 GCF_001604975.1 Cebus imitator | reverse complement strand
TCTGTGAATTACTTTGGGTAGTATGGCCATTTTCACGATATTGATTCTTCCTAACCATGAACATGGAATGTTTCTCCATCTGTTTGTGTCCTCTCTTATTTCATTGAGCAGGGGCTTGCAGTTCTCCTTGAAGACGTCCTTTAGGTTCCTTGTTAGTTGTATTCCTAGGTATTTTATTCTCTTTGTAGCAACTGTGAATGACAGTTCATTCTTGATTTGGCCCTCTTTAAGTCTGTTATTGGTGTATAGGAATGCTTGTAATTTTTGTACATTGATTTTGTATCCTGAGACTTTGCTGAACTTGCTTATCAGTTTCAGGAGATTTTGGGCTGAGACAATGAGGTCTTCTAGATATAAAATTATGTCGTCTGCAAATAGAGACAATTTGACTTCCTCCTTTCCTATGTGAATACTTGTTATTTCTTTTTCTTGCCTGATTGCTCTGGCTAGAACTTCCAGTACTATATTGAATAGCAGTGGTGAGAGAGGGCATTCTTGTCTCGTGCCAGATTTCAAAGGGAATGCTACCAGCTTTTGCCCATTCAGTATGATATCGGCTGTTGGTTTGTTGTAAATAGCTTTTATTATTTTGAGATACGTTCCGTCAATACCTAGTTTATTGAGGGTTTTTAGCATAACGGGCTGTTGAATTTTGTCAAAGGCCTTCTCTGCTTCAATTGAGATAATCAGGTGGTTTTTGTCTTTGGTTCTGTTTATGTGGTGAATTACGTTTCTAGACTTGCGTATGTTAAACCAGCATTGCATCCCTGGGGTGAAGCCTACTTGATCATGGTGAATAAGCTTTTTGACATGCTGTTGCAATGGGCTTGCCAGTATTTTATTGAAGATTTTTGCGTCTATGTTCATCATGGATATTGTCCTGAAGCTTACTTTTCTTGTTGAGTCTCTGCCGGGTTTTGGTATCAGGGTGATTTTGGTCTCATAAAATGATTTGGGAAGGATTCCTTCTTTTTGGATTATTTGGAATAGTTTCAGAAGGAATGGTTCCAGTTCCTCTTTGTATGTCTGGTAGAATTCGGCTGTGAACCCATCTGGACCTAGGCTTTTTTTGGGTGGTAGGCTCTTCATTGCTGCCTCAACTTCAGACCTTGTTATGGGTCTATTCAGGGTTTTGACTTCTTCCTGGTTTAGGCTTGGGAGGAGGCAAGTGTCCAGGAATTTACCCATTTCTTACAGATTTACTAGTTTATGTGCATAGAGTTGTTTGTAATAATCTCTGATGATGGTTTGAATTTCTGTGGAATCTGTGGTGATATCCCCTTTATCATTTT
>NW_016108231.1:94724-101600 GCF_001604975.1 Cebus imitator | reverse complement strand
GTTTCGCTCTTGTTACCCAGGCTGGAGTGCAATGGCACAATCTCGGCTCACCGCAACCTCCGCCTCCTGGGTTCAGGCAATTCTCCTGCCTCAGCCTCCTGAGTAGCTGGGACTACAGACACGTACCACCATGCCCAGCTAATTTTTTGTATTTTTAGTAGAGACGGGGTTTCACCATGTTGACCAGGATGGTCTCGATCTCTTGACCTTGTGATCCACCCACCTCAGCCTCCCAAAGTGCTGGGATTACAGGCTTGAGCCACCGCGCCCGGCCGGATTTATTGATTTTTTGAAGGGTTTTTCTGTCTCTATCTCTTTCAGTTCTGCTCTGATCTTAGTTATTTCCTTTCTTCTGCTAGATTTTGAGGTTTTTTTTTTTTTATCTTTTTCCTGTAGCTCTTTCAATTTTGATGATAGGTTATCAATTTTCAATCTCTCCTTGCTTCTCATGTAGGCACTTATTGCTATATATTTTTCCTCTAGAGACTGCTTTAAATGTGTCCCAGATATTCTGGTATGTTGTGTCTTTATTCTCAATCGTTTCGAACAACATCTTTATTTCTATCTTCATTTCATTGTTTATTTAATCAACATTCAAAACCAGTTTTCAGTTTCCATGAAGCTGTGCGGTTCTGAGTTAGTTTCTGCATTCTGAGTTCTAACTTGATTGCACTGTGGTCTGAGAGACTGTTTGTTATGATTTCCATTCTTTTGCATTTGCTGAGGAATGATTTGCTTCCAATTACGTGCTCAATTTTAGAGTAGGTGTGATATGGTGCTGAGAAGAATGTATATTCCATAGATTTGGGGTGGAGAGTTCTGTAAATGTCTATAATGTTTGCTTGTTCCAAGTCTGAGTTCAAGTCCTGGATATCCTCGTTAATTTTCTGTCTTGTTGATCTGTCTAATATTGACAATGGGGTGTTAAAATCTCCCACTATTATTGTGTGGGAGTGTAAGTCTCTTTGTAAGTCATTAAGAACTTGCCCTATGTACCTGGGTGCTCCTATATTGGGTGCGTGTATATTTAGGATCGTTAGCTCTTCTTGTTGCATTGATCCTTTTACCATTATGTAATGTCCCTCTTTGTCTCATTTGATCTTTGTTGGTTTAAAGTCTAGTTTATCAGAGATGAGGATTGCAACTCCTGCTTTTTTTGCTCTCCATTTGCTTGGTAAATCTTCCTCCATCCCTTTATTTTGAGCCTTTATGTATCCTTGCATGTGAGATGGGTTTCCTGGATACAGCACACTGATGGGTTTTGGCTTTTTATCCAATTTGCCAGTCTGTGCCTTTTGATTGGGGCGTTTAGCCTATTAACATTTATGGTTAATATTGTTATGTGTGAATTTGATCCTGCCGTTTTGATGCTAGCTGGCTGTCTTGCCCATTAGTTGATGCAGGTTCTTCATTGTGTTGATGCCTTTTACCATTTGGTATGGTTTTGAGTGGCTGGCACTCGTTGTTCCTTGCTACGTGTAGAGCCTCTTTCAGGAGCTCTTGTAAAGCAGGCCTGGTGGTGATGAAATCTCTGAGTATTTGCTTGTTCACAAAGGATTTTATTTTTCCTTCAGTTATGAAGCTTAGTTTGGCTGGATAGGAGATTCTGGGTTGAAAGTTCTTTTCTTTAAGGATGTTGAATATTGGCACCCACTCTCTTCTGGCTTCTAGGGTTTCTGCTGAGAGATCTGCTGTGATTCTAACGGGCTTCCCTTTGTGGGTAACCCGACCTTTCTCTCTGGTTGCCCTTAGCATTTTCTCCTTCATTTCAACCCTGGTGAATCTGATGATTATGTGCCTTGGGGTTGCTCTTCTTGAGGAATATCTTCGTGGTGTTCTCTGTATTTCCTGGACTTGAATATTGGCCTGCCTTGCTAGGTTGGGGAAATTTTCCTGGACAATATCCTGAAGAGTATTTTCCAGCTTGGATTCATTCTGTTTGTCACATTCAGGTACACCTATCAAACGTAGATTAGGTCTTTTCACATAGTCCCACATTTCTTGGAGACTTTGTTCATTCCTTTTTACCCTTTTTTCTCTATTCTTGCCTTCTTGTTTTATTTCATGGAGTTGATCTTTGACCTGTGATATCCTTTCTTCTGCTTGGTCAATTCGACTGTTGAAACTTGTGCATGCTTCATGAAGTTCTTGTGTTGTGTTTTTCAGCTCCATCAATTCACTTATATTCCTCTCTATGTGGTCCTTTCTCGCTAGCATTTTGTCAAATCTTTTTTCAAGGTTCTTAGTTTCTTTGCATTGGGTTAGAACATGTTCTTTTAGCTCACAGAAGTTTCTTATTATCCACCTTCTGAAGCCTGATTCTGTCATTTCCTCACACTCATTCTCCAACCAGCCTTGTTCCTTTGCTGGTGAAAGTTTGTGATCCCTTGTAGGAGGAGAGGTGTTCTGCTTTCAGGTGTTTTCATCCTTTTTGCACTGGTTTCTTCCCATCTTTGTGGATTTATCCACCTGTTATCTTTGTAGTTGCTGACTTTCAGATTGGGTCTCTGGGTGAACTTCCTGTTTGTGGATAATCAAGTTATGTCTGTTTCTTAGTTTTCCTTCTAACAGCCTTGCCTCTCTGCTGTAGGACTGCTGAGGTCCACTCCAGGCCTTGCTTGCCTTGCTTGCAGCTGCAGAACAGTAAGGGTTGCTACCAGTTTCTACTTCTGCTATCTTTGTTCCAGAAGGATAACCGACAAATGTCAGTCTGTTCTCTCCTTTATGAGTTGACTCTTTGGATATACGGGGGTCAGGGAGCTGCTTGAGGAGACAGTCTATCCTTTACTGGAGCTCAAGTGCTGAGCTTTGAGCTCTGTTCTTCATTCAGAGTTGCTGGACAGGTACGTTTAGGTCTGATGCAGCAGAACTCATAAACTCCTTTTTTTTTCCCCCATGTGCTCTGTCCCAGGGAGTTAGGGCTTTATTTATGAGTTTCCATTGTGCTGCCGCCTTTTTTTTTTCAGGGCTACCCTGCCTAGCAAGGTGGCAGCCTAGTCAGTGTCTGCCTGCAGTGGCTTTGCTGAGCTGCTGTGGGCTCTGCCCAGCTGCCGTGTGATCTCCCCTGCAGTCCTGTTTATATGAGTGTAGTTAGAACTGCCTCGGCAATGGTGGCCCACCTCTGTATTGGTGGACTCTCTCTGTAATGGCAGGTTGTCTCGGCAATTGTGGGCTGCCTCAGCAATAGCGGACTACCTCTGTAGTGGTGGAGTGTCTCGGTAATGGTGGACGCTCCTCCCCCACAGAGCTGGACCATCCTGGGTTCTGCTGTGCTTGCTGTGAAACTCTCAATGCAGAGCATTTTCAATTGCTGGGCATTTTTTTGTTTTTTGTTTGTTTGTTTGTTTGTTTGTGGGGGTGAGTCCAGCTGAGCCTAATCACGTGACTCCCTGAGTCAGAGTCTTTTTTTTTTTTTTTTATTTGCAGTCAACTCTCTCCCAGGTGTTCCAGTCGACTGTTGAAAAGGCGCCAGGATCTGTGTGATTTTCCATGTGGCGACTCACTGTTCTTGCTGAAACAGGGGAGCTGAGATTCATGGTGGCTTTTTGCCTGGGAATCTCCTGACCTGGTTCCCTGTTTCAGTTCCTTTTTAAATCAGATGAATGGGCGATCTGCCTTCCCGGGTCTCCAATTGCCAACTAAAAGGGCACCCAGACCAGTGTATTTTGTACAGAGAGCTGCCGCACCAGGGCACCGGCAAAGCAGCCACACTGGCCAAAAAAACCATGCTGGCCAAAACAGCCATGCTGGCGACCCATGGGGCTCCTCTGTCCAGGAATCTCCTGGTCTGTGGGCAATAAAAAACCGTCTGGAAATGCAGTGTCCACTCACCTTCTGTGCTTTCACTGGGAGCTGCAATCCTGAGCTGTTCCTAGTCAGCCATTTGGGTCCTCCTCTGGATTTCTTATTTAAAATCAGAATGAAGCTTGCCATGGGAGAGATGATAGGGTATTCTCAGTGGGTTGCTTCAAGTCACCTTAATAGGTGCTTAGTTTCTTCTAACCATAATTTGAAGACAAAAGGAAAGAAAATGGAAGGTGCTTAAAATAATTGTGAAAGGTATGAAATGTCAAGGCCAGGGCTGCAGAAAAATGGGTATTCCCCCCCCCAAAGTACTTTACCCATGAAGCTCTGATTACTTTAAAATTCTTACTTTAACACAAAATGTGTCTCTAGATTTATTGTGGTGACTTAACAGACTTTATTTACCTTCTTGTTCTAAAAGAGAGGTAGGAAATTGTTCGGGGTCAAAACTTTCAAAAGACATGAAATGTAAATGTAGATTTTAATGTATAAGGTAAAGATTGAAGGTTAAAATGCCAGACCTTGCCTGTGTAAGAGCGTTTGTTGCCATGGCTTCCCCTTTGTCCTTCCCTCTCTTGACAATAGCATCTTGTTCAAAGATAAGAAACTAAAGCTTAAGAAGCTGGAAGCCATCATCCTCAGCAAACTAACACAGGAACAAAAATCAAACACTGCAAGTTCTCTCTCATAAGTAGGAGTTGAACTATGAGATCACATGAACACAGGAAGGGGAACATCACACACTGGGTCCCTTCAGAGGGCAGGGGTAAGGGGACAGAGAGCATTAGGACAAATACCTAATGCATGTGGGATTTAAAATCTTGATGATGCATTTATAGGCACAGGAAACCATCATGGCACATGTATAGGTATGTAACAAAACTGCATGTTCTGCACATGTTTCTCAGAACTTAAAGTTAAAAAAAAAAAAAAAAAACTTTAGTTGGGCTCTTCGTTTTTTTCAGAGGTAGAATAACTAAGACTCATGATGAGTGTGACTTTGTAACTCTGAGTACTATACTCACTTTTCAAGATGTTTAAGAATTTAGAATAAACAAATATGTGAGTTGATTATATTTTTATACACAAAACATGAAAGTGCTTGGGTAAACTTATACTCTGGTTGCTGGTGTAAGGAAAGCCTGTGAGTGATTTTACACACCAGTTCATAGATTTTTAGTGTTGGATGAGAGCCCAAAAAATGCTCTTTATTGTCATTCTTTAGGATTACAACGCAGTTTTTGTATGTCTCATCTGTCCCTTTCCAATCCAAAGGTCTGTGTATGTTCTCCCTATATATTGCTAAAGAAGAAATTAAGACTTACAGATCTTACATGACTGTGGAAGATAGCTACTCAATGGACTAAGGTTCTATGTCCTCAGAATGACATGGAAGTGACAGATATGATAAATTTACTTTTTAAAAATTTTTGAGCTCTAGAATAAATGATATGTTTTGCTTATAAAATAGACCTGCCTTTTAAAATGTACTGCCATCTTCTTTTATTCTATGCAGTTGATTTCACACAACTCAAAGGCAACATTTACCTCTTTATTTATTTATTTATTTAGGAGGGTCTCACTATGTTACTCATGCTGGTCTCAAATTCCTGACCTAGTCTTAAGGGATTTTCCCATCTCAGCCCTCTGAGTAGCTGGCACTACAGACATGTGCCACCTTGCCTGGCTCCATCTTATGTCTACACATTCATTTCAGTGGATAAGAATAAAAGTAGAGGTAGTGAAATGGCCTAAATACAGTGGTCAAAGAAACGAGCTGATAAACTGTTGAAAGTGATCACATCTTTTTTCTTTTCTCCCTCTATAGATATGGCTTCAGAGTCCAACCCTTCCCACAATCTGGAGACAAGCACAATATTCCTGACAAAATCTGAAACGGATGGTGAGACACCATTGTTTTTTCCACCAAGAAGAAGAATGAAAACTCTTCTTGTTTGATCAAATGTATTATAGAAATATTTAGAAAAACTCATATTGCTTTAAATTTTTAAATTTTTCACATATTAATTTGTCTTATTTCCTTTGTTATTGTGTTAGTAAAAACATGTAAACTTTTTATTTGTACAGTTTACCATCTTTTTATCAAAACAATTTGTCATGTGATGGAGGAGTTGTAAATTTATCTTTATTTATAATTCTTTGTCCCTATTCCCTTGCTCCAGAGAGTACATTTTAAAGTTGAATGATAGAACTTAGGCTTCACCTTGGTTTCCATTTAAACAAATGAAAACAACAACAACAACAACAACAACAACAATAACATAGTTGTTCATCAACAATGATTGAATCTGTGATTTTGGCCTCCTCTTCCACAGTCCTCTGACCACATGCATTTATCACATCCAAGTTTATGCTAATCAAAACTTTTATTAAACTTTTAATTTGATGTAATTCAAATTTAAACATGCCCTACTCCTCTTATTTTCCTCAGTGTTATGTTAAATCCTTGTTTGTTTGCTAAAAAGCCATACACAGCCAGGTTTTTCTGTTGATTTCAGCAGCAAGAATACAAGTGAGGATCTATAATCATATGTGAAGTGAGGCAGCACAGTAAAATATGGGAGTTTGTAATCTTTGTTTTTGATAGTTTGAGTAGACTTTACCTGTCTTGAGTCAGTTATTTCTGGCTAGAATTTGTGTTCATTTATGCATTACTGTAAAGAGATACCTAAGGCTGGGTCTTTTATAACAAAAAGAGGTTTAATTGGCTCATAGATCTTCAGGCTGTACAAGCATGGCTTCAGCATTTGCTTCTGGTGAGGGTCTCCACAAGATTACAAACATGATGGAAGGCAAAGGGGAAGCAGGTGGTTCCACACTGTGAGAGGGTGGGGTGGGAGGTAGGGGGAAGGTGCCACACTCTTTTAAACTACCAGAATGAGAATTTGCTTATTACCATGGGAATGGCACCAAGCCATTCATAAGAAACCCACAATTACCCAAATGCCTCCCACTAGGCCTTGTCTCCAACATACAGGATCACGTTTTAACATGAGATTTGGAGGGGGAAATATCCAAACCATATCAGAATTGTTTTCCCGGTTCCTTCCA
>NW_016108231.1:80434-94194 GCF_001604975.1 Cebus imitator | reverse complement strand
CAAAAGTAAACTAGCCCAAACAGTAAAAAATAAGTTTTTTGATTTTACTTTATGAGATTTTATCATGCCAGATAATTTAAATATAAATTGTTGAAAATAATTTTTTAAAATTTAATTTGTTCTCATTTTACTTAGGAGTAATCAGTAAGACGTTAACAACTACTTTTATTTTATGGTATTTGTATTAGAAGTGACCAGTTTGTTTGTTCTATTTTCTTTCTTGTAGAAGAAATAAGAAAAAGCAACTATACAAACCATGTAAGTAAACAGTCAAAAGTTAAAAAATTGATAGTTTGACATAAAAGTATGTCTCTCTTAATTACTTTAAATTATAATGAGGACCCTATGCTGATAGCATGAACTTCTTTTTGTGGATTTTCTAAATCTGTTACATTTTCCTAAGTATCAAATGTATTCAGAAAAGTCTTCAACTTAGTGTATCCACCTTTTAAGAATGTCTGACATTTAAGTTAAATTTCAATAGTCAGATTGTGGTATAAAGATTTGCCTTAAATATTTAGTCATATTTTTAATTTAGCTAAGTTAATTGTCAGCACTGTCTATTGACTTTCTGGCATAGCAGGTGCAAGCATAGCTTCCTCACTACACCAAGACCTTATGTTTCTTCCTCTCTTTCTTCCAATTGTAGCACACCTTTTTATTAAATCTAATATTTACATGATTATGACTATGCAAAATTATTCACTGCTAAATCATATGGTGTTTTCATTGTGCCTTTGCATTACATATCCCTTCATATTCTCTCTGAAACAGTTCTGAAATCTGAGCACTTCTGCACTTCTTCTGGATCATCTCTTTTTTCCTAGCCTGTGTTACGTTACCCAGCCAAATTCAATAAGTAGCCCCTGGCTGGTCTGTTTGCTTTCATAACTATTATTTTTTAGCATGAAGCTAATTTTCTGACTATTCATTTGCCTGTTTTCTAACAGCCGTTTTTCCCCCCAAATGTTGTAGCATCTATCACATGCCTTTCCAAACTATTTTCCGTCTGCTAAAACATATTTACTCCATTTTTCTTTGTTGCGGGGGGGGTGGGGTGACAACTTACTTTGGCCTTTTGGCAATCTAATTCAATATAGAGTGACTTTCTCTAGATATGCTCGATGTTTGCTTTTCTGATTCTTTTTGGGCTGTCTCCTTAAAGTCTTTTGGGATCTCAAGTAACTGCCGTCTTGTGTGGGATCACCTGTGTCCTAGATTCTACGTTTTCTTCTGTCCTGTTAACCTGGGCAGAGATGTTTACAGATCTGCCCAGTCTTAAAATCCCTCCTTTTTGATAGAGAGTAAACCTCTAGGTTGAATCTAAATTTTATGATTCTGAAGATATTCTACAATTGTGCTCTCTTTACAATGTTTTTCTTAAATCTATTGCCATTGTGTGCCATTATTTGTAACTGGCTTTTATATATGTGTAGAAACTTTTTAAGAGGTTCTGTCTTTCTGAGATTCTGAAATTTCATAATAACAGCTTGGTGGGACTCTTTACATTTTATTGAGGCTTCTAAGTCTGCAGACTATCTGTGCTTGATAATTTGTTTTACTTTCTCTGTTACTTTTTTTCTGATAGTCTTGTTATTCATACACTAGGCTGCTTAGACCAGTATACCTGCATTAGTTTTTAATTTTCTCCTTTTATTTTTCCGTTTACCTTATTATTATAGGTGGAGTTTTTTTCATGAATGCCCAAAGTGTTAGAAATATTTAAGTTAATTAAGATTTATTTATTTGTACCCTGGTCAACATAGCAAGACCTCATCTCTACAAAAAGGCAAAATAACAAATTAGCCAGGCATGGTGGCATATGCCTTTAGTTTCACCTACTCAGGAGGCTAAGGTAGAGGATTGCTTCAGCTCAGGAGTTTGAGGCTGCAGTTAACTATCATTGCACCACTGCCCTCCAGCCTGGGCGACAAAGTGAGACCCTGACTCAGAAAAAGGAAAAACATTATTCTTTAAAAACATATCTAAAATTTGTCATGCCAAAAAGGAGAGAGAAAAACATAAACTTTAGTTTTCATTTTATTTTATGTTTGCTGGCAAAAATGCTGTAGTTGATTTATTTATATATTTTCATTCTATAGGTTTTGGGGGGAACAGGTGGTTATATGAGTAAATTCTTTAGTGGTGATTTGTGAGATTTTGATGTACCCATCACTTGAGCAGCACCCACTGAACCCAATTTGTAGCCTTTAATCCCTCATTCCACTGCCATTCTTTCCGCCATGTCCCCAAAGTCCATTGTATCATTCTTATGCCTTTGCATCTTCATAGCTTAGCTCCCAGGTATGAATGAAAACATACGATGTTTAGTTTCCCATTCCTGAGTTGCTTCACTTAGAATGATGTCTCCAATTCCATCCAGGTTGTTGGGAATGCCACTAATTTATTCCTTATTATGGCTGAGTGGTGTTCTATCATATATATAGAACACATCATATATATAGAACACATCACATACACACACACACACACACACACACACACACACATACATACATATATCACAGTTTCTTTATCCACTCATTGATTGATGGGCATTTGGGCTCCTTCCATATTTTTATAATTGCAAATTGTATTGCTGCAAACATACATGTGCAAGTATTGTTTTTGTATAATGCCTTTTTTTTCCTCTGGGTTGATATCCAGCAGCAGGATTGCAGGATTGCATGGTGGTTCTACTTTTAATTGTTTAAGGAATCTCCACACTGCTTTCCATAGTGGTTGTACTAGTTTTCATGGTTACCAGCAGTGTGGAGAAGTGTTTTCTTTTCACTGCATCCACACCATCTATTATTTTTATATTTTTTGGTTACGGCCATTCTTGCAGGAGTAAGGTAGTATGGCCTTGTGGTTTTGATTTTCATTTTCCTGATTATTCATGTTGTTGAGCATGTTTTCACATGTTGGTTGGCCATTGGTATATCTTCTTTTGAGAATTGTCTATTTATATCTTTTGCCTACTTTTTGATGGGGTTGTTTTTTTCTCTTGTCAATTTGTTTGATTCCCTTGTAGATTCTGTGTATTAGTTCTTCCTCAGATGTAGAGATTGTGAAGATTTTCTCCCATTCTGTGGTTGGCTGTTTACTCTGCTGATTGTCCTTTTTCTGTACAGAAGCTTTTTAGTTAAGTCTTACCTGCTTAATATTTGTTTTTGTTGCATTTGCTTTTGGGTTCTTGGTTATGAAGTCTGCCTAAGCCAGTGTCTAGAAGGGTTTATCAAATGTTATCTTCTAGAATTTTTATGGTTTCTGGTTGTAGATTTATATCTTTGATCCATCTTGAGTTGATCTTTGTATAAGGTGAGAGTTGAAGATCCAGTTTCATTTTCCTGCATGTAGCTTGCCAATTATTCCAGGCATTAAACCATACAGAGTTTAATTTCTTCATGTTATGTTTTAGTTGGCTTTGTTGAAGATCAGTTGGCTGTGGGTATTTGGGTTTATTTCTGGGTCCTCTATGTTGTTCCATTGGTGTATTTGCCTATTTTTATACCAGTACCACGCTGTTTTGGTGACTATGGCCTTATAGTATAGTTTGAAGTCAGGTAAAGTGATGGCTCTAGATTTGTTGGCTTTGCTTAGTATTGTTTGACTAAGTGGGGTCTTGCTTTGTTCCATATGAATGTTGGATTTTTTTTTTTAGTTCTGTGAAAAATGATAATGGCATTTTGTTAGGAATTGCATTGAATTTATAGATTGCTTTCGGCAGTATGGTCATTTTTACAATATTTACTTAAGCCAGTCATGAGTGTAGGATGTCTTTCTATTTGTTTATGCTGTCCATGATTTCATTCAGCAATGTTTTATAGCTCCCATTGGCATGTCAAAAAGATAATCCACCATGTTTAAGTAGGTTTCATACCAGGGATACAGGGATGGTTTAACATATGCAAGTCAATAAATGTGATATATCACAGAAACAGAATTGAAAGCAAAAATCACATGATCATCTCAATAGATGCAGAAAAAGCATTTGACAAAATCCTTTTATGATTAAAAGGTTTAAAAAGCATTTGACAGCATCCTTTTATGATTAAAACTCTCAGCAAAATCGGCATACAAGGGGCATACCTCAATGTAATAAAAGTCATTTATGACAAACCCACAACCAACATAATACTGAATGGCAAAAAGTTGAAATCATTACCCCCGAAAACTGGAACAAGACAAGGAGGCTCACTTTCACCACTTCTATTCAACATAGCACTATAAGACCTAGCCAGAGCAATCACACAAGAGAAAGAAATAAAGGGCATCCAGATCAGTAAATAGGAGGTCAGACTGTCACTGTTTGTTGATAATATGAACGTATACATAGAAAACCCTAAAGACTCCTCCAAAAAGGTCCTAGAGCTGATAAATGAATTCAGCAAAGTTTCAAGATGCAAAATTAATGTACACAAATCAGTAGGTCTGTTACACTCCAATAGCTACCAAGCTGAGAATCAAAATAAGAACTGCAACCTCTTTTACAATAGCTGAAAAATAAAGTAAAATACTTAAAAGCACACCTAACCAAGGAGGTGAAAGATCACTACAAGGAAAACAACTTTAGTGTTTTTAATGGGTTAAAAATGAGAGGCAGCAGGTACAATGGAAGAAGTCAGTGGGTGGACACTGGCATCCAAGGGGTACTGGACCTTTAATGGTAAGGCTTTAGTTTTGACTTATTAAATTACTAGGTATGATTATTTTCTAGTTTTTGTTATTATACCTTAAAACCACTAAGTAACCCCTTCCATTTCTTGTTAAAGAACATAGCATTTCATACTCTGATTTATGCTGACTGAAGTTAGATGATTTGTTTCTATTTTGTGACTACCTTAAACAATACCTATAAAGAGTGAACTGTTAATAGTGTTTTTTACTTTAATTAAATGTAGTAAGATGTATAATCCAAATGATAAACTCAATTAATTTGTCAAACACTTGTTGAACTTTTTGATTTATTCAAAATTCTATGCTCTGCAGCTGGATGTAGGAACCGTTAGAGCCTGCTGTTACTTTTATGGAGAGGCATACTTTCTCATGAGGAGAATACTCTGCAAGAATTAGTCTCCCGTAACCAGTGGTGAATCTGATTCATTAGTGTACCAAAAAAAAACAAACAAAAACAAACAAACAAAAAAAAAAAAACATGTTTTTGTGTGGCTGCTGGCAAACATATCCAAGAGGGTAGATGGAGTCAAACTTGCTGAAACAAGGAAAGAGAACAGCAGTATTCTAGGCAGAGAGCAGGGGTATAGCAGGAAAATGCCTAGGGTACAGCTCAAATGGTTTATAGAATGAAATTAAGTTTTGAAATTAATGGCAAGTATTCTCTGAGAGTCTCATTTGAGTCATGTCATGGCCGTCTTATTTAAACATGAAGTGAAAGTTAATTTTTTTAAGTTGTCATCTGTTTTCATGGTGTGAGAGAATATTAAATTGTTACTAATTTTATCCTCCACATAAGAAAACAGGACTAGAGAAACCAATAAAAAAAAATACACCTTGATAAGTTTAACTTATACCTCCCTTCCCCTTCAGGTATCTACTCGGCAATATAGTTCCTGTTCAGCCATTTTCCTTGATGACAGCACAGCCAGTCAGCCTCATCTTAGAATGACACTAATGTCGTGAGTACAACCATAGTGCCAAGGGACAGATTCCTCTATTCTAAAATTATTTCAACCATTTGGTTGTCCTCTTCAGCAGTCATTTTAAGAAATTGAAGTCAACTATATATTGATATGCAGATTCTAAATATTAAGTATCAATTTCTCTTTTAAAAAATCTTAGATGTCATGGTAGAAGGAAAAATCAGTTAGCAAATAAGCAATCCCAGAAAAGTATAGCTACATTTTTGGTGCCTTTATGACTTAAGACAATGTTGACTGAAATGAAAAGGACCCTTTATTGGATTTTTTGCGAGTGAAAAATTAGTTTTTCAGTGCATTGCAGGCCTAAATCAATGTGTACTACTTTGAACATTAGTCTTGGAAGACGGAGTAGCTTTTTCTCTTCTGGCACCACAGTGTATCTGCATTTGAACTTCTCCCATTGTGCATGAGCACCTCATGGGCCACAAAGATGCACTTTGAGAGCACCCTAAGATGAAGTTTATTGTAAAAGGAACAACAACCAACACCACCACCAGCTCCATTGGGGCTGTCCAGTGTTCATCATTGTCATCTCCTTGGGTCATGAGTGCTGATTTTTAGAACACAGCTTGGAAAGTGCTAATTTAGAATATTATTGTTTTTATCTTTAATTTTACTTTTCATTGAATAAACATAAGTAGCTTATAAACAATTTTATTTCAAATGTCTTTTTAGCTAATTCAATTGTCAGTAACTTTTACTTGAATTAAAATGGTTGCCGGCTTCTGACCAGGAGACACCTCCCAGCAGGGGTTGACAGGTATCTCATACAGGAGAGCTGGCATCTGGTGGGTGCTTCTCTGGGATGAAGCTTCAAGAGGAAAGACCAGGCAGCAATCTTTGCTGTTCTGCAGCCTCTGCCGGTAATGCCCAGGCAAACAGGGTCTGGAATGGACCTCCAGCAAACTTCAGCAGACCTGCAGAAAAGGCATCTGACTGTTAAAAGGAAAACTAACAAACACAAAACAAAACATCAACGTCAACAAAACGGACACACATACAAAAAGCCCATCCAAAGTTCATCAGCATCAAAGATCGAAGGTAGCTAAATCCACGAAGATGAGAAAAAGCCAGTGCAAAAATACTGAAAATTCCAAAATCCAGAATGCCTCTTCTTGAGACTCCAGTGGATGGAGAGAGAATAAATTTGTTGAATGAAAGAAGTAGGCTTCAGAAGGTGGATAATAACGAACTCCTCCGAGCTAAAGGAGTAAGTTTTAACCCAATGCAAGGAAGCTAAGAACCTTGGTAAAAGGTTACAGGAACTGGACCAGAATAACCAGTTTAGAGAAGAATATAAATGACCTGATGGAGCAGAAAAACATAGCATGAGAACTTCATGAAGCATCAATAACTGAATCAAGCAGAAGAAATGACATCAGAGATTGAAGACCATCCTAATGTAATAAAGTGTAAAGACAAGATTAGGGGAAAAAGAATGAAAAGGAACAAACAAAGCTTCCAAGAAATATGGGACTGTGTAAAAAGACCAAACCTATATTTGATTGGTATACCTGAGAATGATGGGGAGAATGGAGCCAAGTTGGAAAACACATTTCAGGATAATATCCAGGAGAACTTCCCCAACCTAGCAAGATAGGCCAACATTCAAATTCAGGAAATAAAGAGAACACCGCTAAGATACTCCTTGAGAAGAGCAACCCCAAGACACATAATCGTCATATTCACCAAGGTTGAAACCAAGGAAAAAATGTTAAGGGCTGCCAGAGACAAAGGTCAGATTTCCTACAAAGGGTAGTCCATCAGATTAATAGTGGATTTCTCTGCAGAAACTCTACAAGCCAGAAGAGAGTGGGGTCAAATATTCAACATTCTTTTTTTTCTTTTTTCTTTTTTACACTGTTGTAGAGTATTTTCCAATCACCAGCTATGGAGCAAGCTGGGAATGGAATGGGTGCCTCTGCCTCAACATTCTTAAAGAAAAGAGTTTTCAACCCAGAATTTCATCTCCAGCCAAACTTAGCTTCATAAGTGAAGGAGAAATAAAATCCTTTACAGACAAACAAATGCTGAGAGATTTTGTCATGACTAGGCCTGCCTTACAAGAGTTACTGAAGGAAGCACTAAATATTGAAAGAAAAAATTGTTACCAGCCACTGCAAGAACAGCAAAATGCAAAGACAAATGACACTATGAAGAAGCTACATCAACTAATTTGCTAAATAACCAGCTAGCATCTTAATGAAAGGATCATATTCACACATAACAACATTAACCTTAAATTTAAATGGGCTAAATGCCCCAGTTAAAAGACATAGACTGACAAACTGGATAAAGAGTCAAGATCCATTGGTGTGCTGTATTTAGGAGACCCATCTCATGTGCAAAGACACATATAGGCTCAAAATAAAGGAATGAAGTAATATTTACCTAGCAAATGGAAAGCAAAAAAAGCAGGATTTGTAATTCTCGCTGATAAAACAAGACTTTAAGCCAACAGAGATCAAAAAAGACAAGGGCATTACATAATGGCAAAGGGATCAGTGCAACAAGAAGAGCTAACTATCCTAAATATACATGCACCTAATACTGGAGCAACCAGGTTCATAAAGCAAGTTCTTAGAGACCTACAAAGAGACTTAGACTCCCACACAATAATAGTGGGAGACATTAACACCCCACTGTCAATATTAGATCAACGAGACAGAAAATTAACAAGGATATTCATGACTTGAACTAGCTCTGAACTAAGCAGACCTAATAGACATCTACAGAATTCTCCACCCCAAGTCAACAGAACATACATTCTTTTCAGCATCACATAATTGGAAGTAAAACACTCCTCAGCAAATGCAAAAGAATGGAAATGATAACAGTCTCTCAGTCTGTTCTTTTGCATTTGATGAGGAGTGTTTTACTTCCAATTATGTGGTCCATTTTAGAATAAGTGCTATGTGAAAAAAGAGAAAACAAAAAAAGAAACTCAAAACCATACAACTACACAGAAACTGAATTACCTGGTTCCTGAATGACTGCTTGGTAAATAACAAAATTAAGGTAGAAATAATTAAGTTCTTAGAAACCAATGGAAACAAAGACACAATGCACCCGAATCTCTGGGACACAGCTAAAGCTGTGTTTAGAGGGAAATTTGTAGCACTAAATGCCCAGATCAGAAAGTGGAAAAGATCTAAAATCGACACCCTAAGATTACCATTAAAACAACTAGAGATGCAAGAGCAAACAAATTCAAAAGCTAGCAGAAGGCAAGAAACAACTAAGATCAGAGTAGAACTGAAGGAGACGGAGACACAAAAAACCTTCAAAAAATCAGTGAATCCAGGAATTAGCTTTTGGAAAAAAATAACAAAATAGACTACCAGCCAGACTGATAAAGGAGAACAGAGAGAAAAATCAAATAGACACACTAAAAAATGCTAAAGGGGATATCACCACTGATCCCACAGAAATGCAAACTATGATCAGAAAATACTGTAAACACCTCTATGCAAATAAACTTGAAAATCTAGAAGAAATTGATAAATTTTTAGACACATATATTCTCCTAAAAATAAACTAGGAAAAAGTCGAATCCCTGAATAGACGAGTAAAAAGTTCTAACATTGAGGCAGTAATTAATAGCCACCAACCAAATAAAGCCCAGGAACAGATGGATTCACAGCTGAAAAACAGGGATGGCTGTGAGGCTTCTTTATGCGAAGAAAAGCATCCCAGAAGATTCTGATTTTCACCCCAACTCAATTATTCCAAACTTTGCTGCACATTGAAATCACCTGGGAAACTTAACAACAACTTTGATGCCCAAGGTCATCCCCAATGCAGATTTAAATTAAAATGTTTTATGTTGAAAATGAAGCAGTTATTAAAGCTCCTCAGATGATTTTAATGTGTAGCAAAATTTGAGAGCCACTGCTTAATTTGAGTTTAGGACAAGAAACTGCTCCTATTTGGTAGGACCTTGGGCAAGTCAGTTTTAAGGTTTGTTTTCCTGATCTGTAAAATAAGTATTGGATTAAATGTGATGTAAGGTCATTGGTCCTTTCCAGCATATAACTTCAAATTCTGTGATTTTAAAATTGTTTCAGAGATGAAAACTACTTGAAGGACTATAGACATATCCATCTTAAGTGCTAATGTTACTGGCTTTTTAAAAAGTGCTAATATTGTATAGACCTATTACTAAAATTGAGATTTGCCTTCCCTCAGTTATTTTGAGCATCATTCTAGATGCAAAGGGTAAATGAAAGCACATAACTTACATAAGAGAACCTCTTGCTTTCTGTAGAACCTCTTGCTTTCTGATACACAGCATCAGTGGGTAACTTAGGAATACAGTTACATATGTCTGAGGAGGTGTATCTGTTCATAAATATTTCAGTTAAACTAATTGAAGGTACCTGCCATTCATATTACACTGTGTCATGTTACACCCTGTTAGCACTGCTTATTTCAGGATCACTGTACTTATCATTGATTTCCTGTGGGCTTGTGTTTACTAATATATCTTTTAATAATTATGCAAAAGTGATTTCAAATAATTTTATTTGTTGTAAAGCACTTTCATTATGTATTTTTAGGGAAATAATACAAATTGGGTGGGTAGGAGATAGTAAACTAAACTAAAATGCAGGGCCTAACATCTTTTTTTTGAAACAGAGTCTCACCCAGGCTGGAGTGCAATGGTATGATCTCAGCTCACTGCAACCTCCACCTCCTGGGTTCAAGCAATTCTCCTGCCTCAGCCTCCTGAGTAGCTGGGATTACAGCCACCCACGACCATGCCCGGCTAATTTTTTTGTATTTTTAGTAGAGACAGTTTCACTATGTTGGCCAGGCTGGTCTCGAACTCGTGACCTCATGACCTGCCCACCTTGGCCTCGCAAAGTGCTAGGATTACAAGCATGGGCCACCTCACCCATCCTGGGCCTAACATCTTAAAAAAAGAAACCACTACTGTACGGGTTAAATTTAAACATACGGGCATATAGACATAAATTGCATGATGCTGAATGCGGTGGCTCATGCCTGTAATCCCAGCACTTTGGGAGGCTGAGGCAGGTGGATCACTTGAGGCCAGTAGTTTGAGACCAACCTGACCACCATGGCAAAATCCCATCCCTACTAAAAATTAGCTGGGCGTAGCGGTGAAACCTGTAGTTCCAACTACTTGGGAGGCCGAGGCATGAGAATTGCCTGTACCCAGGAGGCGGATGTTGTGGTGAGCCAAGATTGAGCCATTGCACTCCAGTCTGGGCAACAGAGAAAGACTCTGGGTGAAAAAATAAATACATAAAATAAAGTGCATGGGACAAAAGGTTTTGTAGGTAGAAGGGCATATAACAGGGAAATATGTTATTATTTATATATTATAATCATCAACAGAAACATGTCTTCTAAGAGCATACTGCCTTGCATTTTGCTAAAAGCCAAGAAACGAAAACCAGAAAGTGCCCTCATGGTACTGTTATGAACTAGAAGATTTTAATTTCAGGGCCACTAGGAGAGTTTCCTCTGCACTCTTTTTAAAAAATGTCTTCAGGCCTAACAAA
This sequence comes from Cebus imitator, assembly GCF_001604975.1. Lineage (NCBI taxonomy): Eukaryota > Metazoa > Chordata > Mammalia > Primates > Cebidae > Cebus > Cebus imitator. The sequence goes on along the minus strand of NW_016108231.1, from coordinate 83,000 downwards.
TGATAACATCTATTGTTATTGTTATTAATTTTTTTTCTTCCACAGTGTGACCTTAGCGATATATTATCATATCAAGCAAAGGTGAGTTTTTAAAATCCTGTCTTGTTATTCTGGCTAATTACTTTGCAAGCTATCAAGCTCAGCGTTAGGTCACAACTCTAGACATCATAAGCTATATTGTGCCTACTAAAATATTGAAGCAAATTATTTGTGTTTTCTTTGATCTTTAAGCCTCTTTTGATTCTTAAATGACTGAGAATCCTGAGTATGTTTTTATATTGATTATACTGGTATTTAATGTGATAGAAACATAAAATTGAGATTTTTTTTTCAAAATCTATTTTTAGTTTAGATTTCACAGCTTTAACACTGTTGATATCATGAGCTAGATAATGCTTTGTCCTGAGGAGCGTCCTGTGCATTGCAGAAAGTTTTGCAGCATTGATGACCTCTACCAGTAGTAATCCATGACCCAGGTTGTGACAGCACAAAATATTCCTGAGAACAATATTGTTAACATAAATTTTTTAATGAAAAAATTACTTTCCTACAATAAAATCTTCAGTAAATATGTGTCATGTATTTATATTATTGAAAATCTCTAATGTTGGGCTTAATAAAAGATAGCTGGATTCTCTAGCTCATTTTGTTGCAAATTGCTTTAAAAAAGCAATAAGGTCTTATGAAAATATGTAGTTGGTAAAAGGTGTATTTTTAAAGCTTTCAGACAGCTGTGGGTATTCTTTAATACAAAATCAAAACTTCACAAGTGCTAGTTTCTTAAATTACGGTGACATTTTACATATTAATTTATTCCATCAGCACTCATGGATCTTTCTTAAACAGTAAATGGATCTTTCCACCCATATTTGCATTTATAATATTATGCATTAATTATTTGGAAAATGTTGGTTTATGTTTCATTATATCAAAAATCACTTTTTTAGTTTAACCACCAATCTTATTTTAAAACATTTTAAAATATTGAGAGGGTGTCAATATTTTATATTATAGTAGAAGGAACAAGTTTTTCAAAGTCCTCAGGAAAGCTTAAATTTTATCACTGGGAACAAATACTTTCTTTGTGACATGAGTGACACATTTCCTTGCTAATGAGAGCACCCTGACTTCATTTATTTTTGAGAATGATAGTTGTACTTTTTTTTAGACCTAGTGTCACTCTGTCACTTGCCTGGAATGGATTGGCATGATCTCAGCTCAAGGAGTCCTCTCACCTCAGGCTCCTGAGTAGCTGGGACCACAAGTGTGTGGCACCACACCTGGCTTTTTTTTGTGTGACTTTGGTAGAGACAGGATTTCGCCATGTTACCCAGGCTGGCCTTGAACTCCTGAAGGAGTTTAGCTGCAGTGCTAAACTCCCAAAGTGCTGGGATTTTACAGGCATGAGCCACTGCAATGGTCCAGTTGTACTTTTAAATAAAACTGACGTTCTATGAAAAAAGTGATTGTTCAGTTCACAATTAAATCATGAATCTTTTTTTTTTAACACAACCATACTGCAGTCAACAGAAGTGCTTATTGTTAACTTTCCACTTATTCAGAATACTAAAGAGAAATGTCAAGATTTAATAACACCATTTTTACTGCTTCATTAAAGACATTCTTAAGTAATTCAGCCTTTTTTAAATGTAAGGAACAGTAAAGAATAGAATGCCTACTGGTGTAATTTTGTACCACTTCTTTGATTTATGCTGAGAAACCAGCAGTTTTATCCAATTTTGCTTTTATACAATTATGGCAAGTGTCTATGAAAAAGCAGGCAATATCTTCACAATTTTTAAAAATGTTTTCATTTTTTTAATCAGCTTTCTCAGGTTGAATTAGTATGGCTATCAGAACAGTGTTGACCTCTTAGGCCTTCTGGAAGAGGGTTCTTGGGGATCCCCAGAGGTCCATGGAGCACATTTGGTGAACCACTGGTTTATCACACAGGCACAATGTATTAGTTTTACGAAGTTTAAAGTCATCAAAGACTGGCTTCTTTTAAAATAAAATGGCAGATGAGTTTTTAATTCAAACTACTGAAAATAAATAAATTCATCATGAGAGTATACTAAAGAGAACTAAAGAGAAAGAAAGCTAGCAATCTGAATCACATTTACATTTATTAAAGTTCTAAAGAGTTTATTGCCACCACCACTGCTTTGTAAAATGTTCTTGTGTTTCAGTGTGTGGTTAGAAGAGTGAAAATATGTTTGGTTTATTGCCATTGCCTGTTAAGGAGGGTCTGTTCTTACAGGCAGTTCTGACTGGTTATCATATAAAAGACTTTCCAGTACAGGACATGATGTGGTGAGTAAAAAGAGGTCAGAAAAAACTCTGCAGGTCAGGATCCAGGAGAATAATTTGTAAAAACTGTTTGCTTTGGTGAAGTAAACACCAAAGCACATAGGAGGCATTATTTTACAAAACAGGTATTATACTAAGATACTAACAATTTTTGAAGTAATGCACATTCTTATTTTATAGAGATGCAGATAGATCTTTGGGCATATTTGATGAAGAGTTACATCCATTTACAGTAAGTGTCACTTTTTTTTTTTTT
>NW_016108231.1:42786-80129 GCF_001604975.1 Cebus imitator | reverse complement strand
TGTTGAAGTTGTATTTTCATCAGAGACTTTTATCTGTTTCATGCCAAAGTCAAAGGCATCTTTCTTTAAGTCTCAATCCCCATTTCATGTTACATCTAGTCATCTTATTTCAAAAGTGTTATAAAAAGAACATGCTGGAATAAGATCTGATCTGCAGCTCTGTTTAATTAGTGAGCTAGTGTGAATAAATAATACTATCCAAGTAACACAAAATCTATCTTTTAAAAATGTAATTGTCAATAGCACCAAGCAATATAAGAATATGTAAATACTTTTAACACAGAAGCATTTTTATGAAGAGAGTTAAAAAACTTAAGTTTTAATAAATTTTACATGGTGTAAAAATTTTAAAATGCACTTCCTCAGGTTACATAATAGCCACATGTGGCTGGTGATTATTGTATTTAGCAGCATAGGCTTAGAGCCTCCTGGTTACAGGAAACTATTTTCTCAAAGTTTATTGTAGAGAAGAATGGCAGATGGTCAGTAAGATATTAAAGCCTAAGAGTAGCTTACAATTGGATAGAATTATGTGGGGAAACAGCAAAAAAGAACATACATTTTCTGAGCTTAAACTCATATTATTTTTAAGTGAATGTTGATTTTTATTAAATCATTATGGTATTTTAAGATCCTACTGCTCATATTATAAAAACTAAAAGACATCTCACCAATCGAAATTATTGTGAGTGGTACACAGGCACAAATGTAAACACTACTGTCTTATGAAGACTTCATGTTTTTTCTTCAATGGATACTTACGTTGCATCCTTTCTTCTTTCAGCAAGAACAGATTCCAGAGGAATACTTGCTGTATGATCCTGAACACAAAGTGATTTTCAGATTTGTTAACACTCTGTTTAAAGCTGCAAGGCTAACAGCTGAATTTGCAATCGTGAGTCTGGTAAGATATTTTCTATTTATAAAGCATCCTTAGCAATTGATCTTCTAAACAGGGTGGTATGGTCATGTTTTTAAATAACAGTAAGTTTCTGACATTATCTCAGAATGTTAAGAGAAACTTATGAATGCAAATATACACATTGAGTTGAATCATCATTTTGGCTTAAAATGTCTCAATTGCTTTTCTAATCGCAGAACAATTGCTATTAAAAACAGCAAGAAGAATTTCTGATTTCTCCCCCCACACTTCAGTGCACACATGCACACACAGTGCACACACATCCAGGGCATGTGGAGGACTTGGAATGGGGAGTAGTAACAAAACCACCCAGTTGATGGGCAGGAATAGATGCCAGTATAGGTCGAAGCTGAGTCCCAGGCTATTTCCCCAGGCAATTCTGATGCAGGTTGTGATTGCGAGCTGCTGCCCTAAATTCATTGTTCCTTGGATGATGAGTGTTAATCCACCCCTGCTGATCACCTGTGCCTGCTCATGAAGTTGCCCAGGAATGTGGTTCCAGTAGTACTTGGACACAGGCTTTGCTAGGTGGTCTACCAAGTCATAGCTGTGTAATTACATTTACATCAACCCTACAGAATTTTTCTGATGAAACTATTATTTTAAATAATAAATTCTGTTCAAATTGTTAAAATTAGTCTTATTCCTCCCCACAGCAAACCTATAGAGTAACGTCAACTTCATGGCTAGGAAGAAAAAAATACTTAGATCAGCACTTCTTTAGAATCTAGTTAGAGTCTAGGGGAGAAGGCTCCTGCTGTACACTTGAATCAAAGCCCTCAATGGTCACTGGACCAAATACAGACCTTCTAGAGGAGCTGCAAATCATTTGGAACTCTTGGCATGTGCTGGAGGGAAGCAGGAGTGGTCCTTCCAGATACAGAGAGATAGATGACGTAGGAAGGAAAGCTGGATTGTAAAAGGGAGAGTTTTTTACATGGGCTAAGCTCAATATGCCTTTGAGAGAGCAGAGTGGAAGAGTCTAGTCATCATTTGGATATACAGGACTAGGGCATGAATCTGATGTAGAACTACAGAATAAAGAGCAACAGTGGCTGTTTAAATACCAAGAAAGTGTGCAGAATGAAATTGAACTAGCTAGGCCTGGTGGTTTCATGACTTTAGTCCTAGCTATTTGGGAGGCTGAGGTGGAGGAATTACTTTAGCCCAGCAGTTTAAGTCCAGCCTTGGCCAGAGGATGAGACCCTGTATTTTAAAAAAAGAAAAAATAAGGCCAGGTACAGTATCTCATGCCTGTAATCCCAGCATTTTGGGAGGCCAACTTGAAAGAATTGCTTGACTATGTGAGTTCAAGGACAGACTAGGCAGTAAAGTGAGACCTATTTCTACCAAAAAAAAAAAAAAATCAAGAAATTAGCTGGACATGGTAGCACATGCCTGTGGCCTCAGGTGAGGCAGGAAAATCACTTGAGCCCAGGAGGTGGAGGCTGCAGTGACCCAAATTTATGCCACTGTACTCCAGCCTGGGCAACAGAGTGAGACTCTGCCTCAAAAACAGATAAAGTGGACAGAAAATAGGTCAGTAAGGACTGTTATCATTTAAGGAACAAGCCCCCAGAAGAATGGCTACTAGAGTGGGAGGAGGAAAAGCAGAAGAGGATAATAAAAGGAGAAAGAGTTCAAGATAGGAGAGGCTGTGGTCACAGTGCCGAATGCTGCTAAGCAGTGACTTAATTTGTGAACACTCACTGGATGCTGACTCTGTGCTGCTCTTCTAAGTGCTGGGGTAGAGGAGAGGACAGGTGGAACACAGTTCTTGTTTTTATGAGCTTGTGTTCCAGGTGGATTGAACTTAAGTATTTTTTTAGGTAGTATGAAACAGCAGAAAGAGAAAGCAGGATAAAGGGACACAGAGTGATTGGGGGCTATTTGAGGTAGAATGGTAAGAAGAGCCTCTCTAGAGAGCTGACATTTGAACAGACCCAACTAAAGGAATAATGGGAAAGTGTGCTGACATTACAGGAAGCAAGATGACTGCCTAGACAGGCAGAAACATGTTTCATGTGTGTTTGAGGAATAAACAGCAAGGTGACCAGCATGGTCAGAGTGAAGAATGAGGGAAACAGCAGATAGGAGGCCCCATGGGCAGTGCCATAGCTCACAGGGCCTTTTGGCTTGCAGGCCATAGGAAGAAGTTAAGGTTTTGCTCCAGTTTGATGGGAAACTCGTGGTAGATCTTTGAGAGGCAGAGTGGAGGCAGAGAAGAGAGTTAAGAAACCTCGGCTGGGCGCGGTGGCCCATGCCTATAATCCCAGCACTTTGGGAGGCCAAGGTGAGTGGATCACGAGGTCAAGAGATGGAGACCATCCTGGTCAACATGGTGAAACCTCGTCTCTACTAAAAATACAAAAATTAGCTGGGCATGGTGGCACATGCCTGTAGTCCCAGCTACCCGGGAGGCTGAGGCAGGAGAATTGCTTGAACCCAGGAGGCGGAGGTGGCAGTGAGCCAAGATTGCACCATTGCACTCCAGCCTGGGTAACAAGAGCGAAACTCCATCTAAAAAAAAGAAATCTCTAGGGTAGTACAGGTGAGCATTGACAGACTGTGGTTCACCATGAAGCCAGGCAGACTACCAGTGAAGGTAGAAATGACAGGCAGGGCACACAGATTGGAGCAGTGGAAGTGAAATGCAGGTATTTGGCCCCAGCATCTAGGCAAATGGAAATGTATGAGGAGCTCCAGTTTATCAGTGTGAAGGCACCAGAAATAAGTGCCTATTGGCAAAAGGAACCTTGGGAGAGTCATGTCAGGGGCAGGCAGCGTAGGTGAAGGAGAGATGGAAGATGAACTGGCATGAGGTTATGCTGTTGTGCTCACCAGTGAGAAGACATAGTTGGAGAGCAGTGAGGAGTGGGATGGGGACAAAGGAAGCACAATTTGGGAGAAATCTCTGGTAGAAAGGAAGAAAATCTTCAGAAAGAGGTGACTGTAGGAACAGTATTCTGCAAAAGTGAGATGGGGTCAACTGCACTGAGGGAAAAGTTAACATCAGTAGGAATAAAGAATTTTTCTCAAACTCACCTAGAAGGTCATGTGGCATGGATGAGTGTCAGCAGGTCAGCAGCTTAGCAGGAAAGGGGATGGGAAGTTGAAACTTTGCCATGTTTCAGTGCTCTCTGGTTCCTATGCGGTTGAACCCAGGGAGGGATATTCATTCTTGAAATACTTGGGAGAAAGGGAGCAGAATCTTTAAAACCTGTCATGTTCAACAGCCATTTGTTTTTGAAAACATACTTGAGTTTGGCAGCTCAGGTCTGGCAATGTTTTCCAATCGGATAACCTGCATACAAGAAATAAACTCACCTTTTAAAAAAAATAAACAAAGTTTCATCCTTTTGTTAAGATGTAAAGAGTTCAAGTAGCTCGCAGACATACTGTTCTGCAGAGCACCCACTGAGGTAACAACACCTCACAGCTCACCTTTAATCTTCACTCAACTGTTCACTTTACCCAATTCTTTGTGGGACCGATGTTTGATAGATGTAAAGTGATTCATGAAATTGTCTCACAAACTGCTGGGCAGCAGGTTTAGAGGAATCCCAGGGATACAGAGATTGGCAGCTTTTTCCACTTTAAAACCAACAGAATTGTTTAAGTTGCAGATGATGTATGACATAATAAATTTGTATGAAGTGATCATGAAGATGTGAAAAATAGGGGCTGTGAGAAGGACTCTCCTTTATACATGTGTGTTTCTTATCAAGTGAGCAACTGCATATGTGGAATGTTTTACAACCCCACAGACTTGTGTCTGCCATGCTGCTCTGCATGGCAGCCACTGGGAGGCTCTCTTGACCAGCAGTTTTTTAAGCTAGTGCCCCAGAAGGGTGAGATTTGTGATAAGGAGGTTAATATTTGCTATCACATAGGTTTTACATATTAAAGTTTGACATACTTGTAAAATTTCCACCTGCCTACCAGCTAGATGTGAGATATTATATGTGGTAGGCACTTGAGGATTTATTGAACAACCTTAATCCACACTGGGCATGTGTGTGTGTGCGCTGCCTCTTATAAGTGTGAAGGTGACAACATTGCCTCTTTTTATGATGCCCTTGGCTGAGACATACAGTAATTCTTGTGACCATAATTGGGCTGTAAATTTCTATGGGCACAGTAGGTAGCAGAAGTATCTGACCTAGATTGTGATATGGCCACTTGCCTGGCCTGATCAAGCCACACCTCTGTAGAACATAAGAATAAAAGGCACTTACTTTCTGGTCAAGACCACAAGGAATCTGTCATTCAGAAGAGTTCTTATCACAGAACTTAAACGGAGCTAAATCAAAGGCCAGTGTTTGCTATGTTTTGCAGATTTACATAGAAAGACTTGTAAGTTATGTTTCTATCGACATTTGTCCAACCAACTGGAGGAGGATTGTCTTGGGAGCCATTCTTACTGCCTCCAAGGCTTGGAGTGATACACCTTTGTGGAATGAGGACTACTGCAAGTTCTTTGACAATGTTACAGTTAAAGAAATGTGAGTTTGTGTGGTTTTTGTGAACTTTCTTTCCTTTCTTTCTTTTTTTTTTTTTTTTGAGATGGAGTTTCACTCTTGTTGTCCAGGCTGTAGTGCAATGGCATGATCTTGGCTCACTGCAACCTCCACCTCCCAGATTCAAGTGATTCTCCTGCCTCCCAGATTCAAGCGGTTCAACCTCCCGAGTAGCTGGGATTACAGGCATCCACCACCACATCCAGCTAATTTTTTGTATTTTTAGTAGAGACAGGGTCTCACCATGTTGGCCAGGCTGGTCTCAAACTCCTGGCCTCAGGTGATCCACGTGCCTTGGCCTCCCAAAGTGCTGGGATTATAGGCATGAGCAACTATGCCCAGCTGTCTTTGTGAACTTTCTAATTATTTTTCAATACTTTTTGGTCCCATAAACTTAATACTTTAAGAAATATTTTTAAAGTTTACATTGTACAAATAATGGAAATGGGCATAAACATCACATTTTAGAACAACTGTTTATATTTTCATTGTTCAATGGTAGGTCTTGGTAAATTGCTATTGTAATAATCTGCTCATAAATTGAAAAATATTTTTCTGTGGATATTTTTGGCAAACATTGTACCAGTGTACTACCAGAAAATAATAGTACAGTAAATATCCTTATGGCTTTTTACAAGCTGTCTGCAAGTTCCAGTCTCTTTGTAAGGAGCACATGTCTGGCCTTGGAAATAATTGTTGGCCATTGACAGGTCTGGAGCCTGTGGACTGGGGAAAATGTATAGCTTCACCCTGAGTCATACATTGTGTACTTGCTTTTGCTGGTGTTCTCCCTGCTTTTATCTGAAGATCTGTTTTATAGAAACCTTGAGATACAGAATAGTCACAGATCCCTGTGCCCCTGTCCCCTCCCCCTTCAGAGTGTTGCATCATTGGGCTGATGAGTTAGAAATTCCAGTGTTCCCCTCAGGCAGTCTGAGAAACATTGCTGGAGCATCACCCAATGCTCGCCACACTCAGGGGTTCCCAGGGCACTCGTGCAACCACAGCAGCCTTTGGGGGGGGTGGCCAAGTTGCCCATGAGAGTGCAAGAAATCTTGCTGAGTCATGGGGTTGGCACCAACATGACACTGAAACAAGAGCTTCATGAGTCTTTCTTCCACTCTGGCCTCCTGAGTGCTGTAAAGGGAAGGGCCTTGGAGCTGGTTGGCAGGGTGAGCCAGGGAGGCATTTCCAGCAGAGGCTCTCACAGTGTCCACCAGACAGAAAGAATGGCTTTGTGGGTGACACTTAGAAAAATCTGAAAAAATCACCTCTTGATGACATTTAGCAGCATATGAAGATCAAGATTATGACAGGCACCGGCAAGAGGTTTTGGCTTTTTGGTTTTCTTTTTTTTTCATATTTGCCTATTACTCCAGATAAAATTGTCATTCAGAATGTATGTAGTCACAGAGATGGAGCCTGATGGCTGAATAGAAGTCTTTGCCAATTGTGCTCCCCACAGAAATAACAAATTTAGTAACTATCTAAATAAAAAACACCTCCATAAGAACCAGAAATCAGGTAAGTGATCATAGTACTTGGGTTTAACTTCATATCACTGAAAGAGGCACTGAACAGCATAGAAAAGACAGTTTTGAATTGCTGATGTCACCCTGTGAACCTGTGGCAAGGAGAGAGGCTATATGCTTGGGGCAGGGAGAGCACAGCAGCTGTGGGACTTTTCCTGAACTCAGTGCTGCCTTGTCATAGCAGAAAGCAAAACAAGGCTGAACTCACCCAATGGCCACCCATGGAGGAAACATTGAGACTAGCCCCAGCCAGAGGGGAATTGTTCAGCCCTGTGGTTGGAACTTGAGTCATGAAAGCCTGGCTGCTGTGGGATAAAATACTCTGGGGTCCTTAATAAACTGTAAGGCTGTCTAGGTCACAAGAACTGCAACTCTTAGGCAAGTCCGAGTGCCATGCTGCACTTGGAACCAGTGTATCTGGGGGCATGTGACCCAGGGAGAGAGCAGCTGGGGCAGCTAGGGAGTGTCTGCCCACCCCTCCATCAACCTTTGACAGTGCAGCTCACAGCTCTGACAAAGACCTCTTTCTTCGGCTTGAGGGGAGGAAGAGGACTTTGTCTTGCAACTTGGGTACTAGCTCAGCCACAGTGGGAGAGGGCACTGGTCAGAGTCATGAAACCCCCATTTCAGGTCCCAGGTTTGGGATAGCATCTCTAGACAAACTCTGGGCCAGAAGGGAGCCTGCTAGGACTCAGTAATGGCAGGATTCATCACTTTCTGATGAAAGAGGACTTGGGCCCTGAAGAATTATCAGTGGTGACCAGGTAGTACATACCATGGGCCTGGAGTGAGACAGAGATGTGCTGGCTTCAGGTGTGACTCAGCACATTCCCAGCTGTGGTGGCTACAAGGAGAGACTCCCTCTGCTCGATAAATGCTGAGGGAAGAGTAAAGAGGATTTTTCTTGAGCTTAGATACCAGCTCAGCTACAGTGAGAAGAGCACCAGGTGAGCTGTAGGAGTCCACGATTCAGGCCTTGGCTCTTGGATGGCATCTCTGGATCTACCCTGGGCCAGAGGGGAGCCCACAGCCCTGAAGAATGAGTGCCAGGGCAGGCAGCACTCACAAGCTGACTGAGAGCCCTTGGGGTATTATTAAGTGAACATCCGTGGTGACCTGGCACTACTCCCCATGGGACTGCAATGATGTGCTTGGGGATCGACTACTCTGCCTAGGGAAAAAGGAGGGAAGAGCAGGAAAGGATTTGCCTGGTGGATTCAGTGCCAGCTCAGCCATGGTAGATCAAAGCAGCAGGTAGATGTCTAAGGTTTATGACTCCAGCCCAGGCTCCCAGGCAGCACCTTTGAACCCATCCAGGTGTTATACCCAAGTGATTCAAAAAATGAGCCATACTCTGAGATTGAATTATGAGTCATTTATTTTAGCTGGTGACCGAGAGGTGGCTAACACCCAAAATTCTCTTGGCCCAGAAGAAAGAGTTAAGGGGTTTCTTATACCCTAGTTTGAAAAGGGAGGGGCGAGCCTAGCTGAAGCAATTTTTTCACAGAAGCAGAGTAAGCAAAAAAGTTAAAAGATAAACCGGTACATGAGAAATAAAACAGAACCAGGTGCAGGGGCTAGAGCTGTCATAAAAAGACATACAACCTATAGATATGGGGGCTCTGGGTACTCGACAGCACCTGCATTCCCAGGCTCTGCTGGTGCCGCTTAACTCAGCCTCTTATCAGCAAATGCACTCCAGGATGTGCCCAGTGTTATCCTGCCCCAGCTACATACTGTATTTACATACTTAATGAGGGGAATAACTAAAGTGAAGACACTAAGGTGGAGTCTGTCCAGCTCAGGAAGCTAACATGAAACCTGAACAGCTCTCAGAGACAGTGAGTTTAAGCCAACAAAAAGCAGGTTATCACATAGGGACCAGGGGAACTTACTGCACTTAAGGGAAGGTCAGAAGCCTGGCTGGCTTCACTACCTGCTAATTGTAGAGCCCCGGGGCCTAGAATGACATAGGTGGCAGCAGGTAGATGTTACAGTGGGCCTTGGGCAGTCACAATGCTGTGCTGACTTCAGACCTAGTGCTGTCTGGACAGATCTAGTGCTGTCCCAGAGGTTGTGGCCACAGGGGTACTTGTATTGCTCCTCTCCCAGCTCCAGGCAGCCTAGCACAGAGACAGACTTCATTTGTGGGAAAGTAAGGGGAGAAGGGAGCTTGTCTGCAAATACAGATAATTCCTCCAGGTCTTATCTGAGACCACCGATGTGGTACCTCCACAAGTCTGCAAAAACAATGACATTCTTCACAGAAATAGAAATGAAAAATGAATCCTAAAATTTATAGGCAACTAGAAAAGACTCAGAATATCCAAAGCTATCCTGAGCAAAAACAAACAAACCTTGAGGAATCACATTATCTGATTTCAAATTATACTCTACAGCTACAGTAACCAGAACATCATGGCACTGGCATAAGAACAGACACATAAACCAGTGTAACAGAGTAGAAAACATAGAAACCAATCCATACATCTGCAGAGAACTCATTTTCAGCAAAGGTGCCAAGCACATACAATGGGGAAATGACAGTCTCATTAATAAGTGGTGCTGAGAAAACTGGATATCCATATGCAAATCAATGAAACTAAGCCTCTATTTCTCACAAAAATCAAATCAAAATGGATTGAAGATTTAAATTTCGGCTGGGCACAGTGGCTCATGACTGTAATCCCAGCACTTTGGGAGGCCGAGATAGGAGAATCTCTTAAGCCCATTGGTTTGATAACAGCCTGGGCAATGCAGTGAGATTCTGTCTCTATTTTTATAATTAATTTTTTTTTAATTTAAATCTAAGACTTGAAATACGAAACTAAAACAAAACAGTGGGAAAACTCTCTGGGATATTGGACTCAGCAAATATTTCTTGAATATTTTATAAGCACAGGCAGCCAAAGCAAAAATGGGCAACTTAGGTCACATCAAGTTAAAAAGCTTCTGCACAGCAAAGAAAACAATCAATCAACAAAGTGTAGAGACAACCCACAGAATGGGGGAAGGTATTTTAAAACTATCTGACAAGGGACTAATTACCAGAATATTTAAGGATCTCAAATAACTCCATAGAAAAAAAATCTCATAATCTGAATTTTAAAATGGGCAAAATATCTGAATGGATATTTCTCAAAAGAGGACACATTAGCCAGGCATTGTGACATGTGACTGCAGTTTCAGTTATTTCGGAGGCTTAGGTGTGAAAATTACCTGAGCCTGGGAGGTCGAAGCTGGAGTGAGCTGTGATTGTGCCACTGCACTCCAACCTGAGTAACAAAGTGAGACCCTGTTTCAAAACTAAGAAGGGAATACAAATAGCAGATAGGTATATAAAAAGATACTCATCGTCAATATCATTGATATTCAGAGAAATGCAAATCAAAATTTCAATTAGAGATCATCTCACCCCACTTAAGATAGCTTCTATTTAAAAGACATTGAATAACAAATGCTGGCAAGGATGTAGAGTAAAGACAAACCTTGTACACTGTTAGTGGGAATGTAATTTAAGTATAACCACTATCGAGAACAGTTTGGAGGTCCTCAGAACTAAAAACAGAACTACCATATGATCCAGCAATCCCCCTGCTGGGTATATACACAAAAGAAAGGAAATCAGTATATTAGAGATACCTGCACTCATGTGTGTTGCAGCACTATTCACAACAGCCAAGATTTGGAAGCATTCCAGGTGTTCATCAACAGATGACTGGCTAAAGAAAATGGTACATATACACAGTGGAGCACTATTCAACCATGAAGGAGAATGAGATCCTGTTATTTGCAACAATGTGGATGGAAATGTTGAGTGAAAAAAGCCAGACACAGAAAGAAAAACGTCACATATTCTCATTTATTTGCGGTAGCTAAAAATTGAAACAATTTAAGTTGTGAAGATACAGAGTAGGAGAACTGTTAGCAAAGGCTGATAAAAGTAGTATAGGGGATGAAGAGTAAGGGGTAATGGTTAATAGGTGCACACATAGAGTTAGAATAAATAAGATCTAGTATTTGATAGCACAACAGGGTGACAACAGCTAAGAATTATTTAATTGTACATTTTACAGTAACTAAAAGAGTATCATTGAATTGTTTGTAAAACAAAAGATAGATGCTTGGGATATGATGGATACTTCATTTGCCCTGATGAGATTATAACACATTGTAGGCCTGTATCAAAATATTTTATATGCCACATAAAATATACACCTATAATATACCCCCAAAAACCTTTTTTTAAAGAGATTTTCATTCAGAATTACCACACTGTATACTTACAGCTGAATTGAGGATTCTTGTGACTAAAAAGAAACTGACTAGTGATGATTGGTTGCTTTTGAAATGGCTGCTAAATTACCACTTTGCTAATAGTGGAAACTGAGTTGTCATGGTGATATTGCTAGTAGCCATTTTAGCAAAGTATGTAACAGAAAATGAATTTAAAACAAATAGAAGTACTTTGAAAGTTGCAGAAGCTAAAGTGCCCTTAATCTCTACTGTCATCAGTCTGTAAACTGGTTTCTTGAAGGGAGCAAAATTTGTCATTATGAACACTTAGCTCTACTGTAATGGCTGCCAAATTGTTCTCAAAGCCTGCAGCTAATCTGGTGGGGCTCTAGTTCTAGTTACAAGGTCAGAGAATACGCAGGGAAATGTGCAGTTTTCCACAGATGTGAGCTCCAGAAGCAGTGGTGACAGAGGCCAGCTCCAGTTCTACACAATGGTGTTTGTGAACACAGAAGCACCAGGAGCTATGGTCTGAACAGGAGCTATGTTTGTGATCTTTGGAAATTGAAAAACATTACAACAAAGCATTGAATGGACATTTATCTTGTCCCTCTGCTGTCGATTATTTATAATCATCTCTTTTTGACTGTAAATTGAACCATTTAATAATTAGTGTCTATCAGATTTTCCTTCAAACTTCTCAACATCTGTTTGTTGTGTTAGAATATATTTTCCTTCAGAAACATCACTAATTATCAGGGAAATGCAAATTAAAACCACAGTGTGATACTACCTTATTCCTGCAAGAATGGCCATGATTAAAAAATCAAAAAATCATATATGTTGGTATGGATTTGGTGAAAAGAGAACACTTACACTGCTGATGGGAATGTAAACTAGTACAACCACTGTGGAAAACAGTACTGCCATTCAACCCAACAATCTCACACTGGTGGGTATCTTCCCAAAGGAAAAGAAGTCATGAAAAAGACACATGCACATGCATGTTGATAGCAGCACAATTTGCAATTGCAAAAATATGGAACCAGCCTCAATGTCCATCAATTAATTGGTAGATAAAGAAAATGTGGAATATGTATACCATGGAATACTGCTGAGCCATAACACAGAATGAAATAATGGCCCTGACAGCAACCTGAATGGAGCTGGAGGCTATTATTGTAAGTGAAGTAACTCAGGAATGGAAAGCAAAGTATCATAAGTTCTCACTTATAGGTGGGAACTAAGCTATGAGGATTTTATACATACATACACACACACACACACACACACACACACACATATACATATATGTAAGTTAAACCGAGCAGCTTCTATTCAGAAAATTTGCTGTGCCTGTAAAGGGTAGGCTATCCAGCCATTAAAAAAAGAGAGAGAGAGAGAGAGAGATGCATATCCTGTAGGCATAGTTAGAATATTTTTATGGAAAAACACAAAAGATTATGAAGTGCATATATTCCTATAGTAAATTAAGTACTGATTAACTGATTGTTAAAGCATTATCTGATTTACATTCCTATAGCCTTATGGTTATATGAATAGGAAATTAATGTTGGAAGTAGTTTCAGCTGGGTTTTCAGTTAAACAAACGAGAAACCCACGTATCTGCTTATATCCTAACTGCTTTCCATACTGAAGAACATCAGGCATTTGTTGACTTAGCCAGTGGATAAAACCCAAAACTTTAAAACCAAGAAACACAAATATGTTGTTGAGGTATTGTTTTTATACAATTAAGTTTTTACAGAGATTACTGTGAAAGTGGTACACTTACTCTAGTTTTATATTTATTTAAACATTTGACAAAGTGCTGCATATAGTGGCTCATGTCTATAATATAGCACTTTGGGAGGCCAAGGTAGGATTATCACTTGATCACAGGAGTTTTACCAGCCTGGGCAAAAAGTGAGACCCTCTCTCTACAAAAATAATTGTTTTTAAAATAGCCCAGCTAAGGGGCATGAGCCTGTGGTCCCAGCTACTTGAAAGGCTTAGGTGCATGGGTCACTTGATCCTGGGAGGTTGAGTCTGCTGTGAGCTAGGATCATGCCACTGCACTTTAGCCTGGGTGACAGAGCAAGACTCTGTCTCAAAAAAAAATTTTTTTTTGGTCAGGACAGCTGAATAATCATGTGGCAGAGGGCTGCTCCCAGCCTCTTCCCCTCTCAGTGCATTCAACTCATCCCCACAGTCTGTTCTTGCCAGGGGTGACAGATGCTGAGCACCTTGAGGTTTCATTTCTAACCCAACTCAGGAGAAACACTGTGTAAGGCTGGCACCCTACCAGAAGGCATCTCACAAAATGGGTTTAGTCTAGCCAAGATGTCTCTCTCTGATCTTTCTACCAATTGAAATGTAAAGAGTATTCTTGCCCTGTAGTAAGGACAGCTAATAAATGGCATCCATCATTTCTGTCATCAGATTCCTATTATGGTGCCTTGGGAGTGAGCATGAAGTCTGATTTGTGCAATGGAACCCTCAAGAATGATCCCTGAGTCAGGTGCATAAGTGCAGAGGAGACTGTCACCTTTCTCCTCATCCCAAACTTGGGGTGCTGGATGCAGAATGGACTGCAAGCAGCTGTGCCCTGTTTGGACATTAGCATAAGAACCCACCTGCATAGCCTGTATTTGTTTCAAAACAGCATTTGGAGCCATTCTAGTAGCTGAGTGTTACTATTTTTAAATAAATAGGGAAAAATTTTATGAATTGATTTAAAACAAAAAAACTGGCTATTAAATTCATTTAGTATTGTTCAAGGAGTATCTACAAAATTTTATCCTCAATGCTTTCTTGCAAAAGAAGTGGAAGTAACTACAGAGACCCTTTCAAATAAAGAATCACTGAGAAATGTAAATAGTATAATATTTACTTATGTACATTTTTAAAGATTATACCATAACCGATTTGCATCAAGCTTTCCAATTTAGGAATGCTGAGAGGATTTCCCTCTAGGGCAAGTTTTCACATAAATGTTGAAGAAATTGTTAAAACTGAAAACTTTTCTATATTTGATAATCTACTGTGGTTCCAATCCATTGTGCTTCTTGTATTTATAAGGTCTATCTACAGGGTGTGTTATCATGGGTCTTGGGGTAAGTATCATGTAAATGAAGGCATTTCTACATTCTATACATTCATAGGTTTTGTTTCAGAAATGAGTTCTTATCTTCATGTGGAACTGGAACAACTGAAGACCTTACCACATGCTTGTATGTAATAAGGATTTTCTCCATTGAATCCTTTCATGTTTTCAAAGAAATGAAGCAGCTGAAGGCTTTACCGTGTTTTTTAAAATTATGTCATTTTTCTCCATGTTAAATTTGAATATGTCTTTGAAAGGATGTGGGAAAATCAAATGTATTAACATATTTTTTTAATCCTTGTTTTTTTCCAATACAAGATTTTTCTATTTTCAAAGAGAGCTGGGAAAGTTGCATGCTTTCTTGTATTTCTTCCATCGATAGGGTTCTGTCCAGTGTGAGTTCTTTCATGTGTTCTAATAAACTAGAGCGTGGGATGGCTTTACCACATTTCTTACATGAGAACAAGGTTTTTGGAGATAGTCCAGTGAACTAACATTGTCTTGTGTTGGTTTTGTTGTTTCTCCTTCCCCAGGAATGAGTTGGAAAGGCAATTCTTGAAGCTAATTAGTTACAATATCAAAGTTTCTGTCAGCATTTACACCAAATACTACTTTGATCTTCGCACTTTGGCACATGACCACGGCCTGCATTTGCCTGTTTCTCTTCTTGACAAAGAAAGAGCATGGAAGCTGGAGGTAAGACTATGAAGTTACTAAGTGGATTTGCAGTCAGCAGTGCCAACATCTGTGACTAAATCATATTAAGTTGTGATTAGAAAAATGGAAAGCTTCAGCCCAGTGCAGTGGCTCATGCCCGTAATCCCAGCACTTTGGGAGGCTGAGGTGGGTGGATCACGTGAGGTTGGAAGTTCGAGACTAGGCTGACCAACATAAAGAAACACTGTCTTTACTACAAATACAAAATTAGCTGGGTGTGGTGATGCATACCTGTAAGCCCAGTTACTCAGGAGGCTGAGGCAGGAGAATTGCTTGAACCCTAGAGGTGGAGGTTTCAGTGAGCTGAGATTGCACTATTGCACTTTAGCCTGAGTAGCAGGAGTGAAATAAAAAAGATTTAAAAAGCAAAAAATGGAAAGTTTCAAAATTAACTAATACACTGAACAGTTTGTTAACCTTTTGACATTCTATTTCCTGTCTCTTATGGTTTTTACAAGGATCTATGTTATTTGAAAATTATAGATATTATCTCTTCTGTGACCATAATTAATAATATTTTAGGCCGGGCATGGTGGCTCATGCCTATAATCCCAGAACTTCAGGAGGCCAAGGCGGGTGGATCATGAAGTCACAAGTTCGAGACCAGTCTGGCCAATATGGTGTAACCCCGTCTCTACTAAAAATACAAAAATTAGCTGGGCATGGTGGTGCACACCTGTAGTCCCAGCTACTTGGGAGGCTGAGGCAGGACAATCTGGGAGGCGGAGGTTGCAGTAAGCCAAGATCACGCTACTGCACTCCAGCCTGAGCAACAGAGTGAGACTCCGTCTGAAAAAAATATATATGTTTTAATCAAGTTTAATTCATTCTCAATGTTTTGCTTTTGAACCTTTGCCCTTTCAAATAATCACACAGAAATAATTTCTTGCCATTGTATTCCTAACGATGTCTACCTATATAATGCACTTACCACTCTTGACTATTTTTTATTACTCAGTTTGCAAATTTATGTCATTTTCTACTGTGTATACTACAGTGCAGTCAGTCCCATGGGTTTGTTAGACACACCATTAGTGCCTAAGCCGAGAGCACTTAGACTGTATGAGGTTGCGCGTCTCAAGTACTAGATGCAGGAAGTCAATGGGATTTTACAGGAAATAATAACTTTTATAACTTTCATGGGAGAAAGTAATATTTATGGTTTGTGACTTTTGGTAAGTACACAGTAAAATTGCAGCTGACAAGGTTGAACATTTAAAATAGGCATGCTCCGTAGTACCCTGGAAGTATTTTAACATAATACTTTTTTATCATAATTAATGTGCAAGTGAAGTAGTGCCTTTTAATGCTTTAGTCATTTGACTTCATTGACATTCCAATACAATCCAGCACATGCCTGCCTCATTAAAATTTGCTTTGAGTATATAATTACTACAGATTGGGTGGAATTTGAATAGATTAATTAACCTTTTTGCAAAAGTGTGTGTTCATTACATTTAAGGAACAAGTGCACAGGTAACAGATGATACTGCTGTTAGAAGCCTGTCACAATACTGTGACATCTTTGAGAACCTAATTTTTAAGTAACTTAATAAAACAAGCCCTCCTTTGCTCTGGCAATCTAATTCTAGCCCTGAGATTACCTTAGTGAGTTGACAGAAGTTGGCAGTGTAAACCTCAGCCTAAGTAGCTGTAACTGAACTATCTAAAGAAGTCTGCATGTGTGACTTATTAAGTGGTGATTGTTAAAACATTGGAACCATTTTAAAAATGATACCTCTTTTCTGTTTGACATTCTTAGGCTTTTTCAAGGATGGGAAATGATGGAGATGTATATAGTGCTGCCAAGAACAGGTCTTTGAGTGCTGATGATTTAATTAATCTTCAGCGCGCTAAGGCCATCCTCTCCTGAAGGAAGAAATGAGGGGTAATGTAACATCTGAACCCCTCATCAAAAAAGACAGGAAAATACCACCTTTCCTGCTACAGGACTAGAAAATGTAATGTTTTCAAAAGAAGAAACATCTCAATTCAAGTTAACTCAAAGACAACTAAGTTCTTGTCAGGGCAACAAAACACTCTTACACTCTGTTGTCCTTTTTAACATAAACACAGAAACAGACACCACTCCAAAGTGAAGGCTCCTTCTGCCTATGCACAGAGACTTCCTTAGTGTGTGGGCTGATAGCTGTGAATCATGTAAGGCTTTTAAAACAATAAAAACTTTTTAAATTTTAAAGATAACATTTCTATTTATTTCATTTTTTTTCTCCCAATATTGCTGCACATGCATTTGGAATCAATGCAGTATTACTATTAAAACATGGGACTCAGCTGGGTGTGGTGGCTCAAGCCTGTAATCCCAGCACTTTGGGAGGCTGAGATGGGTGGATCACGAGGTCAAGAGATCAAGACTATCCTGGCCAGCATGGTGAAATGTTGTCTGTACTAAAAATATAAAAATTAGCTGGGTGTAGCGGCAAATGCCTGTAGTCCTAGCTACTCAGGAGGCTGAGGCAGGAGAATCACTTAAACCAGGAAGGCAGAGGTTGCAGTGATTCAAGATCATACCACTTCATTTCAGCCTGGACAGAGGGAGACTTTCTCTGAAAAAAAACAAAAAACAAACAAACACAAAAAACAGTGTGGGACTCTAACAACTCCTAAAGCCAGTAGAAGCAGATGCAGCATTGTCAGGGATTGAAGGGCTCTGCCTTCCTATTCTTACTTGATATGTCTTAAAGCATTTTTGTAAGTTGCCTTGACGATTCACAAGTTGATTTAATTCATGCCTGTGTTTAACATATAATATTTGTTTTTGTTTGCTTAAGCTCTTTTCAATTTTAAGATAATTTTTTACACTTAAAATCACTCTCTGGCCACAATACTTAGTAGCATAGTGCATTAGATGGCATCTTTGAATGGTTGATTATTGTGTCTGAGAGGAAAAACACATTAGAATATAAAATTAAATATACCAAAGAGAAAGGATTTCCATGAATACTGTAGAATTAGAACAAGGGTGTTGGAGATTTTCAAACAATTAAAAAGAAAAAAAAATGTAAGTACAGAAAGTAGAATTAAAGTTTCTATACAGAGGGTGACTTAAGCTTACATTTTAGTTAAAAATAATTCACTGAGTTTTTTTAGGACTAAGAATCTAGCCACTCAGTTTCAGTGATTCTCACTAAATCCTGATAATATTGGTATATTTTTATCCATTTTAATTTTTTCATTTTTTAAAAATTCCTTAGAATTTAAGGTAAAATCTTCAACTTAACATCTTATCTTGATAAACTGCAGACTATAATCAATGATCTGTTGTAACTTAGAAGAAAAAGTCAATGATGAATCCTTATTTATAAGATGGTTTGCACCTTATTAGTATGACATTAACTAGAAGTTGTGACATATATGAGTGGTCAAATGTTTAAGAACCAGTTTGGCAAAGGGACATTGGACATAAATCCCTGACTTCAAGAGTAAGGGCTGGGTGCAGTGGCTCATGCCTGTAATCCCAGCACTTTGAGAGGCTGAAGTGGGCAGATCACTTGAACCCAGCAGTTCAAGACAAGCCTGGCCAACATGGCAAAACCTCTTCTCTACTAAAAACACAAAAATTAGCTGAGCATGGTGGCAGTTGCTTATGGTCCTAGCTCCTTGGGAGACTGAGGCATGAGAATCACTTGAGCTTGGGAAGCAGAGGTTGCAGTGAGGCATGATCATGCCTGCACTCCAGCCTAGGTGACAAAAATAGAGTAAATCAATAGAATGGAGACCAGTAACATCGTTCTTTCCTTTGGCTTGAATTCCAGAGGGCAATATAGTCATTTCGATAAATGAAAAATCGGGTCAAGTTAGAATAAGAATATAAGTGTCACTGAAAGTGGGTAGGTTCTCTGACAACTGTTATGGGGCATGGAAATTAAGTTGGTAGTAGGTGGTAACTATGGCAGTTTTCATAGAGTTTGATACCTGGGAAAGATTAGATCTCTAACATAAGACTATGAAAAAGATTGACTACCAAAGCTCAAATTTACTTTCATTTTTAGGATTATCTTAACATTTGTAATGCAGACACCAGTGAAATTTTAACTCTCGTATAGTGTGAACTAAAATGTTTACATCTTCATTACAAAGAAAAGACAAAGATCTGAAATATGTATTTGAAGCAAGTGAAATGGCCATTTTTGTAGCATAAAAGCAGTTGCCTATTGTCAGTTCTATATAGTTTATTCTGAGATGAACTATGTAATGTTAAAGCTCAAAGTTTCTAGAGAAATTTTATCTTGGTATTTTATTCACATGTTCTCTTTATGTAACCTAGATGCCCATACATTACTGAAATCCAGCAACACTAAGTCTGATTTTATTACAGCTCAAGGTTTATTTTTTTATGTAGTTTTCTTACATTTCTAAATACACTATTCCTTGGTTTTAAAAAACATGCCAAAGCCAATCTTAACCAAAACCCAAATTACTCTTGATTCTGTATTTAGGTTACGCAGTGTTTCTGGAAACACTTTGCTGCAGTGTGCAGATTTGCTAGAATCTTTCATCACCCAGCCCTTTTCCTAAAACATTTAAGATTTCTGTGGCTTCATTTTTTCATCACACAGCATCCTTGAGTATGGAACTACTTGGAAAATCCTTTGACAGCTGGCAGAAAACTCTCCCAGGTAAGTGCTAGTTTCTATGCAAATTTGTAGAAAACACCCAGAATCTATCAATTTAAGGATTAGATGACCTTAAGTTTAATGGCCAGACACTTATTTACCTGGTTGGGCCCAACATTGTGCCAGCGAGCAATGCAAAAGATCTAGGACGCCTTCAGTGAAGCCTGCCTCCTAGGACACAGGTTGCCAAGGCAATTTCCTTCTTTCTTTTCTCTTCTCTTCTTTTCTTTTCTTTTTTCTTTTCTTTCTTTCTTTCTTTCTTTCTTTCTTTCTTTCTTTCTTTCTTTCTTTCTTTCTTTCTTTCTCTTTCTTTCTTTCTTTCTCTATTTATTTATTTCTCTTTCTTTCTTCCTTCTTTCTTTCTTTTTCCTTTCTTTCCTCTCTCTCTCTTTATTTGTTTTTATTGTACTTTAAGTTTTGGGGTACATGTGCAGAACTTGCAGGATTGTTACATATGTATACACATGCCACGGTGGTTTGCTGCATCCATCACCAGCATCACCTACATTAGGTATTTCTCCTTATGTTATCCCTCCCCAATCTCCCTACCCCCTGCCATCCCTCCCCTAGCTCGTGACCCACCATCATACCCCAGTGTGTGATGTTCCCCTCCCTGTGTCCATGTGTTCTCATTGTTCAATACCCATTTACGAGTGAGAATATGTGGTGTTTGGTTTTCTGCTCTTGTGTCAGTTTGCTGAGAATGATGGTTTCCAGCTTCATCCATGTCCCTGCAAAAGACACAGCTCCCCCTTTTCTATGGCTCCATAGTATTCCATGGTGTAAATGCGCCACATTTTCTTTATGCAGTCTATCATTGATGGGCATTTGGGTTGGTTCCAAGTCTTTGCTATTGTAAACAGTGCCATGACGAACATACATGTGCATGTGTCTTTATAACAGGATGATTTATAATCCTTTGGGTATATACTCAGTAATAGGATTGATGGGTCAAATGGAATTTCTATTTCTAGATCCTTGAGGAATTGCCACACTGCCTTCCACAATGGTTGAACTAATTTACACTCCCACCAACAGTGTAACAGCATTCCTGTTTCTCTACATCCTCTCCAGCAATTTCTGTTGAACTTTTTCAAACACATTTGACAAGTGACAGAGCATGTACTTAATGTGAAATTTAAAGAATATCAGCTTGTGGTTTAGGATTTCTAGGGTAAAGAACTAAGTGGGAAAGAAAATTAGTATAGACATTACAAGAATCTTGAGTCCAGTGAAAAATGGTTAACATTCTTTAAGAAGGAACAGGTTAGGTGACTCTTACAACTGCTGTAAGGAAGCTGAGCAATTCGGCTGTGATTAGGAAAACTCAGTGATAGTCCTAGAACCTAAGGTCTTTAGTAAAATATGGGTGCTATCTCCTTCAAAAAACCTCCATGGATTCCAAAAAGAGGCTGCTGGCTTCTTAAAAATATATATTGCTTTATCCTCACATTCTCAACTGTATGAACCTTTACCTGTCACCCGAGCTGGGGACTCCTGTGTCTCCTCAGTGTGACAACTGATCACAGCAGAGCTTCAAGTGCTTTATCCACCTCCCCTTCCAGCCCCTGCTTCACCCAAGACCCTTAGAACTCTCCTTAAACAAAATCTTCCCAGCCTCACCTTTACCTTTTCTGCTATTTTTCACTGTGGCAGTGCTTGATGTTTTTCATCGTGACCCACTGCCAAAGCATTAGCACCAGGTTCCAGAACATGCAGCTTGTATGTAGCTTGCAGGCTAATTGACCCCTTGTAATTCCCTTTATGTGATCCCTCTGTGTGTGTTCTCTGAAACACCTGTTCCCAATTTGCAGCACTTGCTGATTCTGACCTACTCACAGCCTTACTTATGTATTCTCAATCTAGCCTGAGGATGAGGTTGTACCCCTTCCTTCCAAAACCTATTTTTCCTGGCATTAATGCCTTGTTCTGAAGGTAACTCCCTCTCATCTAATGGAGAGGATTCCATCTTTAATTCTAAAATCAGTCTGCTACATTCATCTCCTCCACCAATTATCCTCTTCAAAATTGCATTTCACCTCCCCAACTTGGGAATGCAGCAATTTTGGTTCGGGCCTGTAAATGTCCCAGTGTTTTTGAAGATGTGATCCCCACCCACCTCCCTCTCATCAGCTAGAAGAGCTTGTGAAAAATGCAGCTTCTCTAAATGCAGTGTGGTATCCTGGATTTGATCCTGGGACAGATAAAGAGCGTGAGTGGAAAATCTGATGAAGTCTGGAGTTAGGAGTAATGTGCCAACACTGACTTTTTAGTTTTTACAAATGTACCATGTCGATACAAGATGTTCATATTAGTGGGAAACTGGTAAGGGCATACAGGAACACTGCATTATTTTTGTGACTTTTTGTAAGTTTCTTTTTATAGGACAGCATCTTGGGTCCCAGAACTAATGAATCTCCATTCCTGAGGCCAAGGCCTAGGAATCTAAAGTTGTAGCAGACACCCTGAATGATTCAAATTGAAATTCTCGTCCTGTCAATTTCCTTTTATTCCTTGTCTGAACAGTTGCCTCGCCCTTGTTTCACTTACCTTAACGTGAGTTAATCCTTTAACGCTTCTGAATTCTAAGATTTAAGTTGTGTTATCTGCTTTTCCCAGATGAGAATACTGAATAGTAAGAGGTGGAGTGTCCAGGATCACAGAGCTCATAAAAGGTGAAGTTGGGACTTAAATTCCCAGTCAGGCTAGCTCCCAAGTCTATGCTGATAGCCACGAGCTCAAGAGCTCTGTAACTAAAGGAACGAAAAGCAGCATTCTCACCAATATTATCCTGGGCCCCCCTATTTATCCACCTTTCTAAGTCCACCAGTCCTTCTGCTTCAGCATGTGGACTTTGCCCTTTCCCTCCTTTCCACTGGAGGAAAACGAGCAATGGGGAAGATGTGCTGAAGGGAGTCCTGCACGCAGAAGGTGGAAGGTGCAGCTGCTCTTCTCTCAGGACTTAGCTTAACAGCTATATTTTCTAGTCTGCCTCTCCCGGCTGCCTTAACTTACATACTAATGTAACAAAGTTCATAGCGCCTGCTTTGACATGAAATTACATGCCCTCATATATTGCTAATTCACTTCTCACTAGATTTATGTGGTATCCCTGAAACACTTTAAGCTCCTAATTACAGAGTCATGTCTCCCATATATTCATGTCTCAGAGTATAAATGGAGAATGCTGACATACCAGGCATTTGGTAGACTGGTGGCTCATCTTTATTTTGCCAAAGCAGCAATCAGCAGAAGGTGGTGTGAAAATGCATCTGAGGCTCACTAAGCATCTGTTTAGATTACTAGGGAGAAGTCAACTCTCAGTTTGTGCCTGAGCTTTCTGATGTGGATTTGGAGCTCAACAGCAAGTTGTGGATCCAACAGGTGAATAGGAAAGTTTTGGGAGTTTCTGTCCTCCAACCAGACACATAAAAAAGCACCGTTTCGATTCAGATTGTTTCATCATAAATCAAGCATTTATAAAATGGAAGGCAATCTTGGGCAATGACTGTTTTCCCATGTATCTTCATTTCTTCAAGTGGATCATGAAACAATAACAGGTTTGCCAGGAGAAACCGAGGAAGCGTATTCAATTAAAACATGCTTTAATTCATTCTGCTTCTGTGATTGGAATTTGCTTGAGTTTAATGATTAATAAATTTTTTGCTGCTTAAATTTTAGGTACATCTGAAAACTATGATTTTAGAATTAAAATCCACATTTTTCCTTATAGATCCTTAGGAAGCAGTGTATCTCTACATGTAAACATGAAAAGAGACTTCTATGGCATTTCTTTATTTTCTTTGTTATTGCTTTAATGTATTTTAAAATTCATGTATATTAATTGGGAACAAAGAAACAAAAACACATTTCATTTTATCATAAATAATATCCATATATAACAAAAATGTTACATCATTATCTTTCTATAAATAGAATACATACAAAACATTTTTGTAAATAATAAAATTAGCAAAAACAGATGGGACTAACATAGCCAAATACAACTACCTTTCTACTGTCAGGAACAAAATAGAAACAAGACTTAGCAAGATGACCTGGGTTTCTTTTCGTTAGTGTTAAAACTTCAGATTTATAATCTCATCTATATTTTATAGATTTTAGCCAGGACCTAGGCATAGGCAAAGGCTTCATGACTAAAACACTAAAGGCAATGGCAACAAAAGCCAAAATTGACAAATGGGGTCTAATTAAACTAAAAAGCTTCTGCACAGCAAAAGAAACATCATCAGAGTGAACAGGCAACCTACAGAATGGGAGAACATTTTTGCAATCTATCCATCTGACAAAGGGCTAATATCCAGAATCTACAAAGAACTTAAACAAATTTACAAGAAAAAGACAAGCCCATCAAAAAGTGGGTGAAGGATATGAAAGGACACTTCTCAAAAGAAAACATTTATGCAGCCAACTAACATATGAAAAGAAGCTCATCATCACTGGTCATTAGAGAAATGCAAATCAAAACCATAATGAGATACCATCTCACACCAGTTAGCATGGCAATCATTAAAAAGTCATGAAACAACAGATGCTGGAGAGGATGTGGAGAAATAGGAATGCTTTTACACTGTTGGTGGGAGTGTAAATTAGTTCAACTTTTGTGGAAGACAGTGTGGTGATTCCTCAAGGATCTAGAACTAGAAATATCATTTGACCCAGGAATCCCATTACTGGGTATATACGAAAAAAATATATATCATTCTACTATAAAAACACATGCACATGTATGTTTATTGTGGTACTGTTCACAATAATGAAGACTTGGAACCAACCCAAATGCCCATCAGTGACAGATTGGATAAAGAAAATGTGGCACATATACACCATATGCCATGGAATACTATGCAGCATAAAAAAGGATGAGTTCATGTCCTTTTCAGGGACATGGATGAAGCTGGAAACCATCATTCTCAACAAACTAACACAAGAACAGGAAACCAAACACCGTGTGTTCTCACTCATAAGTGGGGGTCGAACAATGAGAATACATGGTCACAGAACATACTGGGACCTGTTGGGTGGTGGGGGACTAGGGGAGGGCTAGCATTAGGAGAAGTACCTAATGTAGATGATGGGTTGATGTGTGCAGCAAACCACTATGGCATGTGCATACCCATGTACAAACCTGCATGTTCTGCATATGTACCCCAGAAATTAAAGGGTAAAAAACCCCCAAAAAAACAAAAACAAAAACTACTCCAACTGCATATTAGGCATGAAAAACTAACCTTTAGGACCACCAAACTGTAAAACTGCTACCAATAGGAAGTGGTAGGATCCTATTACTTGAATCATTGAAAACCAAATAAATTATAAGGAGTATGTGGGTGAGAAAGCAGGCCAAAGAATTATTAGCTCTGTTATTCTGTATGTCATATGATGTCATGAACTTCAGTTACAAAAACAAAACCATTTACAAGGACTATGAAAAGTGTCCAAATTATTTGTCTCTTAAAATAGGAGCAGAGATGTCCTAGAAGTGTTAGGTAAGTCTTCCTCTTTAGTTGATACTCTTAAGTAATTACCTATATAGTATACTACATTTAAGGAAAAGAGACTGATAATTTTTATTACTGATTTCATCATTTCTCTCTTGTTTTCTTCACTTTGAATTTGAAGCAAGGTCCATAAGTCACTTTGTGTCTATATTTATGGCTGGCACCACACAGGCCACATGGGACAGGGCAGGGGGCCAGAGCTTCAGTGTGGAATGCTCAACAATGATGCAGGAAGAAATGCCTCACTTTTGGTGTAACAAGGATTTAGGAACAAAAAGAGCCTTTACAGGAAGGGCTTCAAGCAGGTCAATGTGGCACCAAGGCTGTGATGCTGAAGTTGAAATAGTGACAGTGAAAGTTTAGATTTGAAAACTGGAAGGAAAATCAGAGAACAGTTGCCTTACGTTTACAAAGGCTGTGCTAGAATGACTTTGCTTTAGTCAATGCGGTGAGAGAAAAAGGATCCTCAGTTGTATGATGTACTGTTACTGCCAGTTGTATTGACACCATGATTGAGTGGTTCTGTAAGGAAACCAGAGACCCTTCAAATGGGGCAATTTAGTGGGATTGTAAATGGGGCAGCCATTTTGGAAAACAGTCTGGCAGTTCCTCAACACGGGAAGCATAGAGCTGCTTCACCCAGCAATTCCACTCCCCGGCATATTCTCCCAAGAGACGTGAAAAGGCGGACCTACAAAAACTTGAAAGTAAATATTTACAGCAACATTATTTGTAATAGCCAATGAAAACAACTCAAATGCCTATCAAATAAGAAACAAATGTTACTGTATGTATATTCATATTCAACGTAAAAATAAATTGCTTGTGTACTGATGTATACTTCAACACTGATTAACCTAAGTGAAAGGAAAAATGCTAAGTGAAAGAAGCCAGTCACAAAATGCTACCTATTATGTGACTCCATTTACATGAACTGTCCAGACGGAGCACTGTGGTAGAGAGGGAAGGTAGACTGGTGGTTGCCGGGCAGGGGAGAAAGGGGAATGCGGAGTGACTCCTCATGGGTATTGGGTTCTTTGGTGGATGGTGAAAATGTTCTGAACACAGGTAGTGATGACAACTGCCCACCTCTGTGGAAACACCACACACCTAAGTTACGAGCCCAGTGGCACAGAGGGCAACGAGGGGAGGTCTTGAAGCATCACAGTGGAAAGAGGTCTGTAACATTAGGAGGCACATAGGGCTACATTTCATCCCGGGGGCTCAGCCCCAGAGCCCCAGAGAACAGCTGGGTCCTGCCCACCCCACTACGCGGAAACCCTCCCTGGCCTTCGCAGCCCAGGCTTCCAGGGGCTGTGGAGGGGAAAAGGGGGCTCCTGCCACCCTACCCTGCACTCAGGCAGCGCTGGTGATGCGCGATCGGCGGAGTTGGGAGGACTGGGAAGTGCGGCGGGGCCACGGCCACCACCAGGACACCCAATCACCCCCAGGGCACCTAGTTCCCCCACCGCACCCAGCGGACTGGACCGAGTGCCTCACTCAGAGCTCCGGGTCAACCTCCTGTCATTGGGAGACAGGGAGACAGATGCCATCTCCATGGTCATTGTTTGGGGAAACGCTGACTTCTGGAGAGGAATTGCACTGTCAGAGTGCTCACTGCCTGCATGTACCTTAGTCAGCCCACACCGACCTCAAAGGTGAAGGCACTGTGGTGCCCTCACCCAGGAGCTTACCTCTGGTGTGGAAGAGAAGATGAAATCCTAAGGGTAACACCAGGCAGTGATAAGTCCTGTGAAAGAAGGACAAAGCACTAGGAAGCCACCCAGAAACCAGGAAGGCTCCCTGGGCGAGGGGGTGCCAAGCAGGGTCCTGAAGGCCTGATGGGCCTCAGGAGAGGAGGTTGTAGAGGAGAAGGTGTGTGGAACTGACTTTCTTAATGCTTGAATTGCTAATTCAATGATAGGGTCTTATTATGGAGTCTTCCCCAGAGATCAGGCAACGATTTTCTGTTAGTTAAGCCACTAGAAGTACATTTCAATTTTACCCAATTTTTCAAGTGTGGTTAAAGATGTAAGTTCTCTCTGTCTTGCAGGTAAAAATTAATGTTTCTAGGGAGCCAAAAGGAAATTGAGTTTTAAAGCTGAATGAAAGAACTAAATAATCAAAAGTTAAAAGTGGAAAACTTGTTTGTTGTAAATATATTCAGGCAGGAGATCTGACATCACATAGCTGTTAGCATACTTATTTAAGAACAAGAAAAGGAAGAAAAGAAGGAAGGAAAGGGAAAAAGGAAAGAAGGGAGGGAGGAGAGAAGGAAGGAAAGGAAAAAGAATGAAAAAAATAATTGGGTGGTAAAGTGTCTTTGGAACCAACAAAAGATTGAGTGAAGTGCCAAACATAAATTATGTTTAAGAGAAAAAGGCAGTTTCATGAAGATAGCTAGGCAGCAATAATAACAAAATAACAATTACAACAAATTCAAACAGACCGATGCACAGGAAGGTGACATGGTGACGTGAGTGAAAAATGTGTTGGCACAAGTGAACAAGGCATCAAAAGTGTAGCAGGAGCGGCCGCGGGAAAGGATCTTTTGGACACCGAAGACAGGAGGAAAGAATTTTTTTCAGCTGGGAGCAAGTTGGCATAGGTGCTTTTAACAGCCAAGCTTGTTTAAAAAAGGGAGGTTTAGCCTTTATATAGGGTTATACTTTAGATGTTACATGTGGAAGAATCTTAGATTCATAGTTTTAGGACTCACATGTGAAAAGGTTTTAGTTTACAGTTTTAGGAATCACATATGAAAGGGTTCCAGTTTACAGTTTTAGGACTCACATGTGAAAAGGTTTTTGTTTACAGTTTCAGGAATTACATATGAAAGGGTTCTGGTTTACAGTTTTAGGACTTACATATGAAAAGGTTTCTGGTTTGATCTTGTTTTAAGTAAAAATAGTGCCTTCTGGAGAGTTTCCCCAAGGCCTAGCCTGCTGTTTTCAGGAAGGAGATTCAGGAGGTGCCAGCCGGCCTGCTCTCTCTTTTATTGAGATGCACAGTGGATGACAGAGGGGGAGGGAATCCCAAATGCCTAGGTCTTCCTCCTCACTAGAGAAGGGGTGCTACACTGTTAAAAGAAAATGAATTAAATGTTGAAATCGTGAACAAAGAAAAATTACAGGATGATAACTAAACTGAGAGAAAGTCTGCAAAGGCACTCAGTAACTGAGCTGAGGGGAGTATAAAAAGAGATCATCTAAAACAAGTGATGTGCTGTTATTTAAGTCTGTGCAGCCAAACAGCTTATATTAAAAAGACTAGTTCAGATTTTGCATGCAGTTATGATGTGAGAGGAAACAGCTTTCAAAATTGTTTAATGACCTCCCTGTAGGAAGGTTAACAGGATTATCACACAGTTCACTGGAGAATGGACAGCAATTCTCAGCATGTCCCTCACTCAACATGTAATTCCAATATTCTCCTTTACAGAGAGGTGCAAAAGCATTGTGCTACTCAAAAGCATTAGTTGAAGTCAGGATGCTTTTAATGAGGGAAGTTTAACATAAAAGGGAAATAAGGAAGGGAAGAAAATGGGTGCTATAACCTGAGCTCTTTTAGCATAATTCAGCCCAACCAACTATGGAGGTGTCTGGGAAGGCTGAACCCTCTAGACATTTTAGTTTGGTCTCCTCACATCTGCATAGGCTGCCAGCATCCTAGGTAACTAGTGTGACATTCTTTGCCTCTGACATGTTACTGCTCCTCTGTTCTGCTCTCCAACCACTTCTTGTTAAAGTGGGGAAATATTCTCCACCTTCTCTTCTGTTACGCAGTTTACAAACCAGTACAGCTTTGCATTGTCAGTGTGCTTGGACACTCTAATGAGAAGAATTAGGGTGTGGGAGAGCAGTGATGGGAAAGGGAAGAAATCAGTCCAGAAAGTACTCTGAGCAATGCTCATCAGTTGTGGAAGAACAAATCATACTTTTCCTCTTGGAACCATCTATTATTTTTGCCATAGACTTAGATTCTCTGGCTCCTGAGAAATTGTATTAATCAGGGTAATTAGTGCCAAGTCCTATAACAAAACAACCTTAAAATCTTAGTGACTTCACCCACTAAAGGTTTTTCTTTTGGCAACTTTCCATTCTATAATTCTGGAATCTCAATTCTTCCATCTTGTGGTAGAATTATTTTCCAGGGCCTCTGCAGAGTCTTCTGCTGTATCATCTGTATTTAGCTGGCTGGCTAACAATGAGTGAGGAAGATCACATGACACATTTTGTGGCCATGACTGAATGTAGTGAACATTACTACCATAACTGGACTCCAGTGTTAACTGCAAAGGCTGCTGGGAAATGTAGTTTTTCTATGTGCTCAGTAAGAAAAAATGTGATTGATGAATATTTAGCTCATCTCTGCCATATTCAATAAGCGGTTTTTCCATCCCTAATGTAAATTATACCTCAGTGGATCTGTCTTCTCACCCTTTTCTATATGTTCAGGTATGTCTGAATTTATGAACATTATTTAATATGGAAACAGAAAGATTAAGGTATACATAGTTAATAAGTGACAGACCTGAAATGTAATTCAGATTCGCCTGAATCTCAAGTTATGTTCTGCCTTCAAATTTTATACTTCAGGAAGTGACGTCAGGAAGAACATCAGATTGGGAGGGACTTGACTCCTTTGCACCCCTGGAGTTAGACTCTGAGATATCAGACCTCAGTGGCATCAAAGTTTGGTTCAGTTAGTACTATAATTAAGGGACGTTAAGGGTACTTCTGAGGTTACAGAGCAAACTGAGATTGATGTTGTCTTACAGTGGCAAGAAAGTGAGGGTCATTGGGAAATAGTCAACATCTCCTCCTCCAAGTTGGATACAGGAAGAAGGACATGTTAAATGGCCTCAGAAAATATGTACACCTCTTCTTCACCTTTCTTCAGAAGGCTGAGGGACAAGTTAAGGGAAGGCCATTGAGAAGACAAGACAAGATTGGGCTTGGATTTCAGCATCATGCTTACACTGTAGGTTTTCTTTTTTGGCAACTGCATGGGTATGGATGTATTTTTACCTCACAAAGCCTCAGTTTTCTTGTCAGTGAAATGGAGATAGTGAAATGCAAAGTAATAAGAATTAAATAATTTATACTAGTACTATGTCTAAAAATCAGAGACATTGCAACTAAAAATTTCTCCATTTTTCTTTTTATTAACACTTTTTCCTTCATATATGTGCCGTCAAGGGGAGGCAAGATGGTGTAAAGACAATTCTCCTGGATGATATGGAAGATCCAAGAGACAACATGGTAAATAAATAAATAAATTATTAATCAATTTCTTCATTTATCCATCCACTCATTTAGTAATTCATTCATTCTTTCACACATCTACCAATATATACTCACTGCTGAGAAAACATCACAGTGGACATTAGAGAAATCTGAAAAGGATAACATGGCCCCTGCTCTCAAGATTTGCGTTCTCTAGTGGAGGAGCAGGCGTATAAACAAGTCAAGGTAATTACAGGGTGAAATGTGATAAATGACATATTTAAATTAAGTACTGTGATAGTGCAGAAGAGGGAGACTAGAGCAGGGAGCATGCAAAGTTTAAGAGAAGCAGCAGCATTTATGTTGGAACTTGAGGAGTGGTATTTTTCTGTTAAAGGAGAAATTTCAGAGCAATAATCTAATTGGCAGGGGGCAAAAGTAAGTCTTCTGAAGCTAGGCTGGCATAGCATCAACACCAGTTTTCTTAGAGTGTTTATTAGATCAATAAAAATGACTCAAGTTTTAAAGATGCTTTATTCACAGTCATAAATTTATAAAAATAAAAAAATTTATAAAACATTTCTTCTTTATACATATTTACCAAAATATTAATAATGTATACTATTTTAGTTAGTTTGCTTGGGGACCTGTATTCTTTGGCTGCCATAACAAAACATTGTAGGCTGGGTGGTTTAAATGATGGAAATTTATTTTCTCACAGTTGTAGAGAATAGAAGTCTGAGGTCAGGTGCCAGCCTGGTCAGGTTCTGGTGAGAGATCCATTCCTGGCTTGCAGATGGCCACCTTCTCACTGTGTTCTCACATGGCATACAGAAGAGTCTGGTGTCTCTTTGCCTTCTCATACCTCATTTAACCTTAATCATCGCCTTAAAGGCCCTATCTCCAAATATAGTCACACAGCAAGTTAAGCCTTCAACATGTGAATGTGGGGTGAGGTGGGAACAATTGAGTCCATAGCAGGGGCTGGTGGAATTCACCCCTTTGTGATTTCTCTGCCTTGGAAACAGGTATAATCCTATGTGAGGACAGATCAGAGAGGTAATAGGAGCAGAATGATTTGCTTTACCCAGTAATGCCTCATAGTTGTCACAAAAAATCAAATGAACAATGTCAGTATGATTCATATACGGTAAGGCAATATCTATTTGAAATAGTAAACTAACTGACCTAGTCTTGCCTTTTAGAAAAACCTTTGAAGATTCTCATAAGACTAGCTATACATTTCAGAATTTTCATTGCTAGTTTGCTAGGAAATCCACACAGATTTTTACAAGATAGCTAACATTTTTATAGCTGTGTTGAATTTTATTTCTTCTTGCAAGTAATAGGCATTTTTCATTCTATATAATTTAATCATAATTAATGTCATGTTCTCCAAAACAAACATATATTGCTTGTAGCAATAAAAATAATCACTCTTAGTTGGCTAAGGAATGTGGGGACATCTAAAGGTTTGCAAGAAGTTGAGAGTTAATTTCAAAGAGATGCTATCTTTCAAAAGTAACTACCTATTTGGAAAAATGTTGCCAATAAAAAATAATAAGAAGTTTTGATTCTTTTCATGTTTAGTTCACATATCATGACAATAATTCTGCTTCATAATTCAGGTTCATTTCTCATTTTACTTGTTCTGTATTTAATACAGCTACCTTGTGCTATAAAAAGGGAATTTGGACAGGATATATGCTGGTGTTAAACTGTTTTTGTGTCCCTTCATTCAGATCCATCTCTGGGGAAATCTTGGCCCTGGGGAAATCACGTGGTGTGCTCTTTTTCCTCTACTTTGGCATTTTCATGCAACAGAAACTACATTTGACTGAACAGCAATACTCTGGAAAGGTTAAAGAAATCACAGTTGGGCCAAGTGCAGTTTAGGAGGTGTGTGTGGAAGGAGGAGCAAGGCCAAAACAGGCTTTAGTCCATAAGGTACTTTGTTAGAATTAGAAAAAACGTACCACTTCCCCTGGGTGGACACAGCCAACCTCATGCCAGGGTATATGGTTTGGCAAAGGGAGTGAAGGCTGGACTTCAGCTCCCATTTGCCCCTTCAGGTGGGCAGGCAGCGATTTGGGTCAGAGCCAAGTTGAAGACTAAACGAAGAGAATGGCTCTTCACTGTACCCACTATTATATCTTGCACATAATAAATAGCTGGAAGATGGTGAGTATGAGTGAATAATTTAATCATAATTACATTTGAACAGTACTCAATTCTTTGTAGAAGACGATATTCCAGAATGAGCTTACAAGTCTAGATTCCAACGCTTTTCTACTAATCTGAAGAAAAGTGTTTATGAGCAGTGTGGTCAATTTGTAAAACTTTCCTCTTGAATAAGATGAAGGATAGTGTCAGAAAAAAATAAAAATTCGTGTTATTTAGTCCATTTTCTGATCTGTCAGGTAAATTTGAATATGGAATTATCTACATTTTTGTGTGAAATAAAATGATGTTTTCCCTTTCTCAAGTATGCTCAACACACTTTTATGTAAATTCTCCTGAGAGGAGAGTGCTGTGCAAAGCCAGAGGCTGAGATGACAAGTGATTAATCCTTTCGCCTTAGAGTGTTCCTTTACAACCTAGAGAGATTGAAATGTATGCTCAGGGTACAACACAATGGTTTCCTCTTCAGGTCTAAGACCTGAATATGTTACTGAGGATGACTTTGCCAGAAGGTCACTTGTAGTTTGGTTACTTGGAATTCAAAGCATGTTACCCACTGCTTAACATCACTCACCAGCCCCTAGGAACATATTTAGTCCATATGTACCTGCAATAATTTCTGTAGAATATGACTACCACATGAGAGAATGATTCTAAAAGAAAACCCACCAAATAAATTCTGAAAAAATACAATTTGTGACTTACTAGAAACAGATTGTTCCTGGTGTTACATGTAACAGTTTCTCATTGGTCGTTTCCCACAACAAGTCAGGCCTGCTTACTAAGGTGAAGAATGGGAGCTCAGATTCACCCTGAGGCTTGGATGTGGAAGGAATAAAGGACAAAAGTAGAGACACATGAGGCAGCAGAGTTGAGGGTAGGCCTGGTTTGGCATGGGTGAGGAAGAGGAATATAGTAGTGGGTGACTATGGACAACCAGAAGACAGGGGGTACCTGAATGATGATAGACATGAAGACCAAGAAACTGGGAAGAGAGGTGGACATCAGGAGGGAGGGGGCCAAGTTGTTATTTTCCAACTTCATAGAAATTGTAGCAGTGCCAACATTTTGCTCCGCTACTGAAAACCATCCTGGAAACTATCAGGTAATAGGAGCAGTAAAGAACATAGGATTAATGAGAAAAAATAAGGCTATGATATGTGGGAATATACTATAGAATGTATGCTCCACATGGGTAGAGAATATGTATTGCTTACTTCCCAGTGCTTAATCCAGTTCCTTGCACTCTGTAGGTGGTAAGTATATGTGTGTGTGTGTGTGTGTGTGTGTGTGTGTGTGTATTATTTAATTAAGAAATGAATGGGAAGAGCTTTCTAAGTGGAAGTGGATTTTAAAAAGTCAAATCTGGCTGGGCGCGGTGGCTCATGCCTGTAGCCCCAGCACTTTGGGAGGCCAAGGCAGGTGGATCACGAGGTCAAGAGATTGAGACCATCCTGGCCAACATGGTGAAACCCCGTCTCTACTAAAAATACAAAAAATTAGCTGGGCGTGGTGGTGCATGCCTGTAGTTCCAGCTACTTGGGAGGCTGAGGCAGGAGAATTGCTTGAAACCAGAAAATGCAAGTTTCAGTGAGCCGGGATCGCACCACTGCACTCCAGCCTGGTGATAGAGTGACACTCTGTCTAAAAAAAATCAAATTTATGGGCTATTTGCAGACGATTAAGCTACTCTGATTGTTGCAAGTGGAGATTCTTGAAGAGTGTGGTTGTCTGAATTCAGGTGCCAACTGTCACCATCTCTGTAACAATGGGCAAGTTTTGGTGTCAGTTTCTTCTTTCATGAAATGTGGTCATTTACAGCATTTGCTTCATGGGATAAATGTGAGGGAGGATGAGATATGCAAAGCATTTTGTACCTAGCACATAGTGAGTGCTCAGTACATTGTAGGTGTGATGATGAGGATGGTGACAACTTTGCTATTGAGAGTACTTCCCAGCTCTACAGAGAGGTTTCAAGTTTTTCAAAGGTAAGATCACACTCTGCCCTTGTGAAATCTGAAGGAAGAAGGAAGTGATCTCTCTGAGAATCTTCTTTAGGCATATTGGAAGGGTGTGTGTGGCCTCGAGTCTGGCAGCGACAGAGCTGAGCAGAGCTGTTCACAGCAAATCTGTGATGATTAACTTCTTATCTGTCTTCTAAGCTGTAGATGGCTCCTTCTTTGGGAAGCAAGTTAGAATCAGAACTTGGTGCCTTTTCTTCCATTTAATTAATGCCTGCCTAATTTTATAGAAAGTATATAAATACGATTTATGCATATTTGTACTTATAATTTTCTGTGAGGCTTGCCATGAGGTACATAGCCATGTAAATAATAACCTTCTGATAAATACCTCTGGCCTGAATACTTAACATTATTTTTTATAGCCATATTTGGGTAATTTAACAAGTAGAGGGAGGGATATTGCTTAACCTAACCTTTAAGTTCTCAATGACTAGAACCAAGAGGTGAACCTCTTATTCCTTTCAGATTATATTTTGCTGGGGGATTTAGGTAGATTTCAGCTAATAGCATCCAAGATTCCTTTTGCTAATACTTTCTTTCCAGTTCTTGTCAATCTAACTCAAGAAACAGACAGCTGTCTATGGGCTGCCACTTGAAGATTATGAGGGCATGATCCGTGCATTCTGTTTTTAGCTTCACTTTTAGTGAATATAAAATTAAATCAGGCCATGATTTAAATGCCCTCAAATCCTGAGTAAGTTTCCATACAATTTCTGCAACTTTTAGCAAGAATCAATTGGGTGCAGCTGAGTGACTTTGCTGAACTTCCTTTGTACTGTATTTGTAAGCATGGGCATCAATGAGCAGATTTTATTAGAGGTAACTTTGAATAATTGGGAGAAATGCCTTTTCTTGTTACCAAACATGATTTTTAAAATTACACAGAAATCAGCATTGTCAAGTCTCACAAAGTGCAATCATAAGCAGAAGGCTTGAAATCTGTTTTTGCTTAAAGCCTTTATTTGATTTAGTAAAAACAACAGCAATAAATTGTATTCGAAAGCACTTTGATCCCTTTGCAACAGTATTATCACAAAAGCGGGGTCTACAAAACATTTCCCCTTTTTCATTTGGGTCAATTTTCCATAGGCTTCCCAAATCATAGAAGTCTGTGTTTATAATTCCAGAGACAAAGGGTTGTTGAGGATGTAGTGCCCGACACTTGAAACTTGGTATTTTTAGACAATGATTGTGCACTAATCTTACATTTATTATCTTGAAATCTTCTATGGAAATAACAGAATCCCAAGACTTGAAAATGCAAAAATGTGTCATTAGAACACTTAATACAAACATTCCTATTCTATCTTTCTCCTAAAGTTTTCAGATTTATTTAATCTTTTCCCTTTATTCTTTGTTTCCCCGAAATAATATTTTAATGTTTGAAAAGCTAGTAGTCAATATCTGTAATTCATACTCCATAGGGATGTAAATAGTAATAACAGGGCAGTAAGTTGAGGGATACATCTTTGGCTAAAACTTTACTGTAAGAATAATTCTTGAATGGCTATAACTACATTTAATTTTCTTCTGATGCTAACCCTGTCACATAATATTGTGTACCTCATTGATTCTTCCTCATTCTTTTACCAAATTATTGCCCCAGAATAGATTATTTTAAATATTCTCCAAATTCTTTGTTTAACAAATACATACTATATTTAATTTTCTTCTGATGTTAACCCTGTCACATAATATTGTGTACCTCATTGATTCTTCCTCATTCTTTTACCAAATTATTGCCCCAGAGTAGATTATTTTAAATATTCTCCAAATTTTTTGTTTAACAAATACATAATCATATTTGTGATCTACATGACAAAGATTGCATGCAAGTTATAAAGGTATAATTTTACTTTTATTCTTCAACAACCAACCCCTCAAGAAGCCAAGGCAAATGGAAGAATCTATTTTAAGTGTGATGACACTGAGGTGTAGAAGTTAAATGGCTGGCTTGCTTAGATGGTTAGTGACATAGTAGCTAGAGGGAGTCAGGCCTCCTGATCCCTACGTACAAGATTCTCTTTACTATGCTGCACAAAATGTTAATTGTCAGACAGACCTCTAAGAGGTAGAGTGTTGGCCAATTTGTGATGAGACAGCTATAGGGAGCAAAGGATACCCATTCTCTGAAGTTTATTATGACATTCCTGGACATCTAGCTCCCTGGATGCTTCTCTGAATTAGTCTTAAGGTGTAATGGTGATTTCAGGCATACTAGAATAATACAGCATCGGAGACCTGGGGAGGTCCAGGTAGTAGACTGCAATACCTGAAGTTATTAAATATCTAGGTCATCCTTTATATAGGGTTGTAATGTACACTCTAGCTCCTGACTTCAGTGCTGGCAAAAAGGAGAAAAAAATACATTTTGGTAAAATGTAGTCAGACAGCAGTTTGTCTTTCCAAAACATTATTATGTATTATTACAGAATGTGAACACCTTTCATTCTTGACAAACAGGAAATGCATGCTGCACTAGTGGTATGTCAATCAGAGTGACAGCATCAATTTTATGGTTTTTTAATTCATCCCCACCTCCTGTCGAGCCTTTTGCTCATCCCAAATTATGAATCTTAAAAGGTACATGATTAAGATGAAAAAAAAAAAGTCTCTGCCTATGTGAACCCTGTGTGAAGAGCATGGAGCCAGATGTTTAAGAGATTTATAAAGCAGGTGTTGACCACTCAGTGAATGGACAAGCAACTTACTTTTCCT
>NW_016108231.1:29424-42451 GCF_001604975.1 Cebus imitator | reverse complement strand
ATATATTAAATAAATACAAAGCTAATCCTGGAGCCTAGCTTTGAATGAATCAAAGCAATGTCTCTCACAATTCTTTTCTTTCCACTCCTTAATTCTTTTCTTCAACACATAATGAAAATAAGGAGCATTGTCAGTTCGTTATAAAGTGGAACTGTTTAAAAATAAATAAATAACGTGTGCTTATGTGGTATGCGCACACACATACACATACAATCTACTTCACAACAGGGGGTTTGGGAGCCTGGTGTGTCTGAATCTGTCCTCCCATGCTCCTCTCTTGTTTCTGGTGAGGAGCCATTTTTCTTGTTTTCCCTATGCAGCTCCACCTGGACTCCATTTGCTGCCACAAACTCTGCAAATATCATACACTTTTTAAGATTTAGGAATGTGATCTTATAGTTACTGATTGGAAGGTGACGCAATAATTAGCATTTCTCAAGGTCAATTTCTTTTCCTGATTCTGACTCCTAAGAGAATATTTCATTGTTGACAATTCTCTATTTGCTGATAGAACATGAGGACATATTTCACTGATCTTTAATAAGAATTCTCACTGTGTGGTGGCCTCCATTTTTAAATCACTCTTGGCCAGGTCAGCCTTAACCTTAACATTTTTAATGCTTGAATGTTCTGGCAAGAGTGCATGGAGACTTCAAGTAACTCATGTGGCATTTTGTCGTACAGAATTTTTTATGCTGCTTTTACCACAACATTTTTCTGATTCAGAATTAGAGAATGCTGGTTCTCTTCCATGCAAGACAGCAAGTATAAAAAGTAACCAAGAACACACATTTTTCTAGTGGAGCACCAGCATAAAATACTGAGTTTTGAGAATCATGATAACTAGGTATGTACAAATGTGGTTAATGCAGTAAGACCTGCTGTATAGGGAGGCAATGCCCTGCAGAAAAACAGCCTTTTTTACTTGAGAAGATATAAGCGATCAAGGATCCTGTCAAAGAAGTCGCCTATGAGGGCTTGGTCACATTCTTCATATATGCAGTGTTAGCATTTCCAAAGTGAATTTACACACTCTATCTCGCTTGATATCTCAGTTAGGTATTCTGCAACTGTGTTATAGGCAAGGTAGTTGAAGCTTATAAATGTTAAACAACTTGCTTAGGTTCACATAGATAGTAAGTGTTGCAGCTAGATTTTGAACCCATGGTTCCTGACTCCAAAGTTAATACTCTTCACTCTATCCTATAGTTGCTTACTATTAGAAACACTTATTTGATACTTCTTTGTGTTTGAATTCCAATTAAATTATTTTATTATGGATTCCTCAATAACGCTGACATGTTCTATAACAGGGATTTGCACATGGTACACATGAAATGAGTACTTTTGATTAACTAACGGTTTAACCAGTTTTCTTCTCCCTTCATGTGGTATAGCATTTAATCATAACACAAGTATTTACAGTCATTACAAGGACTTGTTAGATTTTGAGAACATAAGGTAGCTGTTCTGAACTGAAGGTTTGTGTCCACTCAAAATTCATGTGTTGAAGGCCATGAGAGTTCTCAGTGTGGCTATATTTAAAAATGAGACCTCTAAGGATGTAAATTAAGACTAAATGAATCCATAAGGGTGGATTCTGATTTGACAGGATTAGTGTCTTTTTAAGGGGAAATATCAAAGAGTTGTATCTACCTCCCTCTCCACCACATGCACACAGTAAAAGAAGCCATATGATGACATACAAAGACATGGAAACAAGAAAGACTTCTACAAGCCAGGAAGTGAATCATTTGGAAGTTCAAACATGGCTGCCTAGCCTCCAGAACTGTGAGAAAATAAATTTCTGTTGTTGAAGTCATCCAGTTTGTTGTATTTTGTTATGACTCCCTTAGCAGACTAATAAGGTGATTAAAGCCACATCTCATTCAAGCAGCTTGTTTTCCTGTGGAGTGATTGGAGAATAGTCCTGGAGATATGGGTGAGTTGAATGTATACCCATGTGCTTTGTCCCTTTGGAATTAAATATCAAGGTTATTCCACTAGGGTCAAAATACCCTCAAAGTCAAAACAGCAAAGTCAATATTGTTGAAAACACTCTATACTTTATAGAATTGCACATAGTAGTTCCTGAGTCTGCACGGTCCTGATGTAAAAGTGAGAATGATGGCAGAAAGGACTTCAAAGAGTTGAGTCTGTGTCTTGAATGAATAGTAATTTTCCAGAAAAACAGAAGAAAGTGCATATTCCTCAGAGAGAACAATTATATAAGAACAGTTGTGTAAGTGAACATGCTAGAATCCTAGATTCTGGAGACTTAAAGTTGGTATGGTTAGAGCTCAGGATGTACAGAGAGGAGCTGTAGAAGATAAGGTTGAACAGATAAGAGCCAGTTTTCTAAAAATCTCTGTAAAGTTTAAAAGTCAGACTTTGTAGCATGGTGGGGGCTAGAGAAGAGATAGCATTAGAAGAAATACCTAAGGTGGGTGATGGGTTGCTGAGTGCAGTAAACCACCATGGGACGTGTATACCTATGTAACAAACCTGCACATTCTGCACATGTGTTCCAGAAATTAAAATATAATTTAAAAAAAGAAAATAATTGAAATCTGAATAGTTACACAATCAAGTTTGCAGTTCAGAAAGTTACTCTCAATGTACTGTGGAGACTGTACTAGAACCTGGTCTTGGGATGGAATTTCAAGGAATAATGCTGGATCATAAATTCTCTACGGATGGTAACAGAACCTTTGTCTTTGACATTAACTTCTGAGCTAAAAAACTCAGTTCAAGTATTCAGCCACTTCAGAAGTCAAGTGACACTTCCTTCTTTTAGCTATGATATTTAAATAGCTCTTATTTCTTGGGAAAAAAAAGTGACTTTTGTTCTTGTGGATGCCACACATCATGGACGATACCCATGCTCTGGATCTCGTCAAAACCTGAGTGGCCCCAAATGAGTGAGCTGGTGGCCTGGTGAGAAATCCAGCATTCTCTACTTCTTTTTAACATTCTTAAGTTTCAGCTTTATGAGGTGCCACATTTTGCTATGCTTTTAGCTGGACCTGCTTGAAATTTCTTAATCTGAGGTTTCAGGGAGCAGTAAAAAGAACAAGTAAACATGTTCCGGAGCAATTACCAATGAAGCCCTGAGTCCAACAGGATTCATCTAATACATAAACTTATCCTCTCCTGGTCAAGATACTTTAGATTGGAAGTAGTTGAAATATGGGCGGAAGTTCATGTTTTTGTGGTGTGAATTAGATTTTGTGTGTATCTGTGTGCCTAGTGCATTTTAAACTATTGTAAAAATCCCTATTCTTAGACTCCTCTAAGAGGAACTCACTTGTAAACAAGGTGGGCAATTCTGTCTTGTGATTACTATGCCGTCCCCCAAGTCATCTG
This sequence comes from Cebus imitator, assembly GCF_001604975.1. Classification (NCBI taxonomy): domain Eukaryota; kingdom Metazoa; phylum Chordata; class Mammalia; order Primates; family Cebidae; genus Cebus; species Cebus imitator. The sequence goes on along the minus strand of NW_016108231.1, from coordinate 39,085 downwards.
CTCATTCTTTCTTCTTCAAACAAATTAAAATATTCGTCCACTGGAGAGGGACTGTCCTCACTTTTATATACTACATAGAATGCTTAAAACTGACTTTACCTGTGAGTGCCAACAGCAGTGATGATGTGGTTATCCTGACTGTAAGGCCGGCTGCCTTGTCGGGAGGTTGGACACGCCCACCTCTGCACTCGGCACGTAGCTCTGCCGCAGGGCTCCCCTGGAAGGCTCCAGCTAATGCAAGGCTCCTGGCCGGTTCTCCCACCGGAAAACGCGCCCCATCTCAATCCCGCGCCCCATCTCAATCCCGCTCCCCTGGAGTCAATCAGAGCACCCAGCTGTTGCTTGCTCCTCCTAGTCATAAAAACCCCACGCCCCAGGAAGTTGGTGCGACTTCCCTGGCCCCTTTTCCCTGGGACCATGGAACTTCACCCGGGAGCTAAATAAACTGGCATTTAATCTTCTTATGCTGGTCTCAGTTAACTCATTTTAAACTCGGCAATAACCCTTACGACACTTGCAAATGCCTGTCTTCCTGTGTACGTGAGCAATGGCCCGCTCAGGCCACAGGGACGGATAAAAGCCACCAGGCCGCGGTCGCGGGCGGGAGAGAAAGAGGGTGCCCCAGCGCCACAGGAGTACAAGATTGGACGAGGCCGGGCACGGTGGCTCACGCCCGTAATCCCAGCACTTTGGGAGGCCGAGGCGGGTGGATCACGAGGTCAAGAGATCGAGACCATCCTGGTCAACATGGTGAAACCCCGTCTCTACTAAANCCTATTACCTGATAGTTTCCAGGATGGTTTTCAGTAGCTGGGCAAAATGCTGGCACTGCTACAATTTCTATGAAGTTGGGAAATAACAACTTGGCCCCTCCCTCCTGATGTCTGCCTCTCTTCTCAGTTTCTTGGTCTTCATGTCTATCATCATTCAGGTACCCCCTGTCTTCTGGTTGTCCATAGTCACCCACTACTATATCCCTCTTCCTCACCCATGCCAAACCAGGCCTACCCTCAACTCTGCTGCCTCATGTGTCTCTAGTTTTGTCCTTAATTCCTTCCACATCCAAGCCTCAGGGTGAATCTGAGCTCCGATTCTTCACCTTGGTAAGCAGGCCTGACTTGTGGGAAATGACCAATGAGAAACTCTTACAAGTTACACCAGGAAATATCTGCTTCTAGTAAGTCACAAATTGTATTTTCTCAGAATTTCTTTGGTGGGTTTTCTTTTAGAATCATTCTCCCATGTGGTAGTCATATTCTACAGAAATTATTGCAGGTACATATGGACTAAATATGTTCCTGTGGCTGGTGAGTGATGTTAAGCAGTGGGAAACATGCTTTGAATTCCAAGTAACCAAACTACAAGTGACCTTCTGGCAAAGTTGTCCTCAGTAACATATTCCTGTCTTCACTATTACTAACAATAAACAGTGGAAAGGAGTAAAAAATAAGTTAAAAATATATTAGACTTTAGCATTAGAGTGATAGGAACACGTAGTAATAAATGCAATGTAGAAAAATAAATAATTTAAATTAAGGGATGGCAGTGGTGGACATTGCCCACATTTGGCAACTTCTACAACATTTGAAATAAGACAAATGTTTCCAACATGAGGGATTCTCAGGTCAAAAGAGAAACTCTGAATGTAAAGGACATTCTAGAACCTCCTCAACATGACCCTGATTTTTCCATGAGCTTATAAGGTTTCAGGGAGCAGTAAAAAGAACAAGTAAACATGTTCCCCAGAAATTACCAATGAAGCCCTGAGTCCAACAGGATTCATCGAATACATAAACTTATCCTCTCCTGGTCAAGATACTTTAGATTGGAAGTAGTTGAAATATGGGAGGAAGCTCATGTTTTTGTGGTGTGAATTAGATTTTGTGTATATCTGTGTACCTAGTGCATTTTAAACTATTGTAAAAATCCCTATTCTTAGACTCCTCTAAGAGTAACTCACTTGTAAACAAGATGAGCAATTCCGTCTTGTGGTTACTATGCCTTCCCCCAAGTCATCTGCTCATTCTTTCTTCTTCAAACAAATTAAAATATTCATCCACTGGAGAGGGACTGTCATCTATATATAATATATGTCCTTTTATATATCACATAAAATGCTTAAAACTGACTTTACCTGTGAGTGCCAACAGCAGTGGTGATGTGGTTATCATGACACTTGCAAATGCCTCTCTTCCTGTGTACTTATCCCTAAGCAATGGCCCGCGCAGGCTGCAGGGATGGATAAAAGCCATCAGGCCGCGGTAGCGTGTGAGGAGAAAGAGGGTGCCCCAGGGCCACAGGAGTACAACAAGATTGGATGAGCTAGTGTGGCAGATGCTGCTGGCGCTGCTCTGCCTGCACCGCAGGCTCAGCTCACCTCCCGGCTTCGGCTTCGCTCTCGGTTCCACACCCGCAACTGGAACTGGCAGCGCAGCTGCCGAGCCGCCTCTGCAGTCCTAGTGTCACTTGGCTTTAAGCTCCGCAAGCCCCTGGCAATAGGCAGGAACTGCCTTCAACATCGCCACCCGTATGGGGGGTCGTGCCTGGCCGCCACCCATCACCCGCTGCCTGGCTTAGGGAGGGCCGTTTCTTGGAGAAGCTGCCTGTACACATGGGCCTGGTGATCACCGAGGTGGAGCAGGAGCCCAGCTTCTACGACATCGCCAGCCTCGTTATGTGGTGTATGGCCATGGGCCAAGATCACTTGAGCCCAGGAGTTCAAAACTAGCCTGGGTAACTTAGTGAGACCCGTCTCTATTACTGTAAATTTTTATTTTAAAAAAAAGGAAAAAAATGAAAGGTGTTATTTTTCCTTTTTTTTTTTTAAGTTCCTGAGCCATAGTAGATAGGTGACAATTACAAAATTAACTCCTTACTACACAGTTAGTAATATTATGTACTTGAAAATTGGTAAGAGAGTAGATTTTAAGTGTTCTTACCACACACCAAAAATTAATGGCTGGGTGCAGTGGCTCACACCTGTAATCCCAGCAGTTTGGGACGCCAAGGCAGATAGATCACCTGAGGTAAGGAGTTCAAGACCAGACTGACCAACATGGTGAAACCCCTCCTCTACTAAAAATACAAAAATTAGCTGGGTGTGGTAGAGGGCACCTGTAATCCCAGCTACTCAGGAGGCTGAGGCAGGAGGATCGCTTGAACCTGGGAGGCAGAGGTTGCAGTGAGCTGAGATTGCACTATTGCACTCTAGTCTGGGCAACAAGAACAAAACTCCGTCTCAAAAACAAATAAAAAAAATAAAGCCAACTCAAATACATGTACACACGTGTTCACAGCAGCAGTGTTCATAGTAGGAAAAGGTGGAAACAACCCAAATGTCCATGGATTGATGAATGAATAAACAAATTGTGGTCTCTCCATGCAGTGGAACATGTCAGCTGTTAAAAAAAGAGTACTGATGCATCATACATGCCTGGATGACCCTTGAGAACATTATTATGCTGAGTGAAAAAAAATCCTGACACAACAGGTCACGTACTGTATGATTCTTGGCCAGGTGCGGTGGCTTATGTCTGTAATCTCAGACTTTGGGACACCAAGGAGGGTGGATCACTGGAGGTCAGATTGGTCTCAAACTCCTGACCTGAGGTGATCCACCCACCTTGGTCTCCCAAAGTGCAGGGATTACAGGCATAAGCCACCTTACCCAGCCAAATAATTCATTTTTAAATGGTTAACTATGTTATGTGAATCTCATATCAATAAAAAAATAAAAAGGAATAAGTTCTTCAAAACAAAAAGTCAAGTGGAGAATGCATGACAACCAGGTAGAGGAGAGATTTTAGAGAAGAGATTTTTAAATTTGGAAGCAGATTCAACCAGGTGAAGTGGCTCACACCTGTAATCCTTGCACTTTGGGAGGATGGGGCAGGAGAATCACTTGAGGCCAGGAGTTTGATAACAGCCTAGTCAACATAGCAAGACTTCACTGCTACAAAAAAAAACTTCTTAAAAATTTAGATGGGTGTGGCAACTCATACCTGTATGCCCAGCTGCTCAGGAGACTGAGGCACAAGAATCACTTTAGGAGTTTGAAGCTACCGTGAGCTATGGTTGTGCTACTGCATTCCAGTCTGGGTAACAGACGAAGACCCTGTCTCTAAAAATAAAACTTAAATAAGGAGTCAGTTTGGAATAAAGTTCTTCCAAACTCTAATGTTTTATTATTGTATAGGCTCAGCTCTTAGTGTTCAATTCTGACAACTTGATGAATCACAGCCTTCTTAGATATATCACCTAACTACACAAAAGAGACCAAAATTACATTTTGGCTAGAAATCTTTAAAAAATGTGTTCAAGGAATATTCAGCCTCTGCTAGGGTTTTGTTTGTTCATTTGTTTGTTCGTTCGTTTTTGTGACAGAGTCTCATTCTGTCACCTAGCCTGGAATGCAGTGGTGGGATTTTAGCTCACTGCAGCCTCCACCTCCTGGGTTTGAGCAATTCTTTTGCCTCAGCCTCCCAAGCAGCTGGGATTACAGGTGCCAGCCACCATGCCCAGCTAGTTTTGTATTTTTATTAGAGATGGAAACCTGGCATCCTCCGCTGCTTTCTGGCTTCTCTGGAGAAGCTGTGAAGGGGCCAGGCTGGCCAGATGGGGGTGGCGATGGATGCTTTTCAAGGCCAGGGAGGGAGGCTCGAGCCTTTGGCAACTTCTACTTGGAGTCCTGGTTTCACTGGCCCTTCCATGGGCCACCCACAAGCCCTTCCACGGGTCACCCATCTAGTGGTCCATGACCCCATCTCCAGGCCAGCCAACCCAGTCTAGCACTCCCAATCTGCTTCCCTTGCCTGTGCCCCCATGATGCCCATGTCTCACTTGGTGGACCTGGTGCTGCCAAGAAGCCTCAGGAGGCACTGATGTCCCACAGAGGAGGGGTGAAAGCCGCTTCAGCACCCTCTGCCCAATCCCTGCTGGTCCTGGCCGGGCCTCCCCCTTACCTGGCATACTCAGGGCCAGGTAGATCTGGTTTTTGATGGCTCTGCCCATACCCTAGGACGCCGGGTTCTCACCTTCTGGCCCCTGCTGGATCAAACTGGCTGGAGCCGAAGCTGGGGGACAGGGCCCTGGCATTGCTGGGCCTCTGCTGGAGATTCTGTGGGTGCTGAGGCCTGCCTGGCAACATTGGGGAAGGCAGCAGCTATCTGGGACATGATAAGAGAGAAGGGACAGAAACACACCTGAAGCCCATTCCCTGCCACCGGGCAGAGGGATTAGGCTCCAGGAGTGGGAAGTGATGCAGAAAGCCAGGCTCATGCTCCCTCTCCCCACCCACACCCTCTCCTGACCAGGGACAATTTCACAGAAAAGTCAATCAAGAACTGGAGATCAGGGCTCTGTGTGGGCCAGGGTGAGTGTTACATCTATGTCTAAGACCAGGGCTCAGAGAGTGGCCAGGACCAGGGCTGAGTCTGTGGCAAGTGTGGGGTCAGGCGCTGACAAGTCTGGAATTTAAATGTGTGCCAGGCTAGACCTGGGCTTTCTCTCACACTGTTCTTCTCCTGCCCGAGCCTCTCATCAGAGGCCATCCCAAGACCTGAAATAACCCGTCCTGTTACTTGAAATAAATTGAATGCAAATTCTGACCTCACATGGATAAATATTTCAACAATAATATTTTTAAAACACCCACAGTGTCTGGGACAGGATGGGGTTCGGGCCCAGAGGGTTGGGTGGTATTCCTCCTGTCATGAGCCAGCTTCATCCCCTTCAGCCAGGACCTCCCTGGGCCTCCAGTCCAGGGTAGCATTCCCCTCCTCCTCTGAGCTCCTGAGCCTTGTCAGGCCTGCATTCGATCTTCAGTTACACCTGCTGTTCCATGGTAGAGTCCTGCCCCTCTCTGCACCCTCCATGTGCCTCCCTGCACAGAGGGGACCCTTCTCCACTGACAATACAGAGCCGTGGCTTCCCATCTGCTCCATCCCACTTGGTTCCCTGGGGCAGCAGGAGGGGCTACACTGGGGGTCATCCTGTGTCCCTCCTCCAGGGCCCCAGGAGGAGCTGTGTGGAACCTCAAAGCATCCTGGAGTGTGGGGTTGTAATCAGCAAGGTGGGACCCCCAAGGGGAGGAGCAGGGCAGAGGCAGGTCACTTGGCAGCTGAGCCAGGAGGACATTTGCGTAGACACACAGGCAATGGAGCCAGCGGGTGCTGCACTTTGCCTGTGTACATTCCAGGGTAGGCTTCCCCAGCTGCAGGGATGGGGGCTAAGCTGGACTGCTCTTTCCTGCCTCCCAGCCCAAGCTCCAGTGGCAGCAGGGCATCCTGCTGACTTAGTCTCCTTGTGTGACCCTTGGCAAGTGCCTGCCAGATCCAGACCTTAATCTCCTGTTATCTTACTCATCAGAGAAGTGCTGTGAAGGTGTGGAGGCTCAGGCCCCTTGATCAGGACAGAACTTGAGTCTTACAGGAAAAACAGGGAGGAAAGGGTGGGGGATGCTGGGACCCTACTCATCCTCTGCACATTCTGAGTTCTCCATGTGGCATTCAAGGCCTCAGTGCTACAATGACAGCCTGCCTCACTGATTTCAGGCCTGAGGCTGGGTGGATCAGGAAGTGCTCACAGTCCCATTTCTCCCCCATCCCTCCAGCCACAGGCCAGAGCCCTCCAGTTTCCTCCCTACCCCAGGGACCCAGCCAAGTATCCCAGAGGCTGAGGCAGGAGAATTGCTTGAACCCCAGAGGGAAAGGTTGCAGTAAACCGAGATTGTGTCACTGCACTCCAGCCTGGGTGACAGAACAAGATTCTATCTCAAAAAGGAAATAATAATAAGGCCGGGTGCAGTGGCCCATGCCTGTAATTCCAGCACTTTGGAAGGCTGAAGTGGGGGGATTAAGAGGTCAGGATTTTGAGACCAGCCTGACCAATATGGTGAAACCCTGTCCCTAATTAAAAAAAATACAAAAATTAGCCAGGCGTGGTGGCATGCGCCTGTAATCCTAGCTACTCAGGAGGGTGAGGTAAGAGAATCACTTGAACCTGATGGCAGAGGTTGCAGTGAACTGAGATCGCGCCACTGCACTCCAGCCCGGGCGACAGAGTGAGACTCCATCTCAAGATAATAATAATAAATATTAATAATAAAATTAAAACTTTTTTAAAAGTAAAACTTTTAAAAGGAATGAAAAGCAAAAGTAGCCCTTGAGAGTAGCCTTTTAGGACAGGATTCTGGAACTCACTAGTCAGATGGCAACAGCGCCCCCTGCTGGTGGCAAGTGGGTAGTGATGTGCTGGTGTGCTGTAGCAACTGGCCTACTGTGGATTGGGATATGGTACAGGTGGAAGGGCAGGCATTGCCGACCAGTAGCTCTAGAACAAAGTTCTCCACATCTGGTTCCTGGATCATCAGCAGCAGCACTGCTGGCATTTCATATCAATTTATAAATGCAAATTCTCAAACACCACCTTAGACTTACTGAATCAGAGATTCTAGGAGTGAGGGCATCAACGTGTCTTGCAAGCCCTCAACATGATTCTTAGACATGCTAACATTTGAACAGTATGGGGACGACTGCAATGATAAGGATTGTGGAATTGCTGACTTATGTTGATTTCTTTAGACACCTTGAAGAAAGGGAATGACAGGCTTCAACCAGTCAGCTCAAACCATGTCGTGGAAGCCAAAAACCCTGTTCTGTTGCCCAGAGCAGAAGAGGCTGAAAGGCAGACCTGGACTTGAACTATTAGGATGGTGGAACTGCAAAGGATCAACTGTAATGAGCCGCTGATGCTAAATTCAGGGCCTCTGAGAGACAAGTACTGGGGCTGGGTGGGCATGGTGGCTCATGCCTCTAATCCCAGGATTTTGAGAATGCCAAGGTGAGAAAATTGCTTGAGCCCTGGAGTTGGAAAGAGGCCTGGGCAACATAAGGAGACCTTGTTTATACACAATATTTAAAAATTAGCTGGGTGTGCTGGCACATGCCTGTGGTCTCAACTACTCAGGAAGCTGGGGAGGGAAAATAACTTGAGCCCAGGAGGTTGAGGCTGCAATACAGCCTGGATAACAGAGCAAGACCTAATCTTAAAAAAAAAAAAAAAGCAGTTGACACCGTGGCTCATGCCTATAAACCAGCACTTTGGGAGGCCAAAGTGGGCAGATCAGACTTGGCACTATAGCAAAACCCTATCTCTAGCAGAAATACAAAAAATTAGCCAGGTGTTTTGGTGTGCACCTGTGGTCTCAGCTATTAGAAAGTCTGAGGTGGGAGGATCCCTTGAGCCAAAAAAAGTTGAGGCTGCAGCAGCCATGGCCATGCCATGGCACTCAAACCTGGGTAACAAAGCAAGAACTAATCTCAAAAGAAAACAAAAACAAAGAAAAGAAAAATGCTGGGCACAGTGGCTCACATCTGTATTCCAGCACTTTGGGAAGCCAAGGCGGGCAGACCACTTGAGTTCTGGAGTTCAATACCAGACTGGCAAACATGGCAAAACTCCATCTCCACCAAAAATACAAAAAATTAGTCAGGTGTGGTGGTGTGTACCTGTGATCCAAGATACTCAGAGTGCTGAATACCTGGACCACTTGAGCCCAGGAAGGTTATGCTACAGCAAGCTGTCTTCACGCCATTGCACTCCAGGCTGGGTGACATAGCAAGACCTAACCTTAAAAAAAATAGATAAAAAGGGATGGGCATTGTGCTCACACCTGTAAACCAGCATTTTGAAAGGCCAGGATGGGTGGGTCACTTGAGATCAGGTGTTGGAGACCAGACTGGGCAGCATGGCAAAACCCCATCTCTGCCAAAAGTACAAAAAAATAGCCAGGCATGGTGGAGTGTACCCGTGGTCCCAGCTATTGAAGATGCTGGGGTAAGAGTATCACTTGAGCCCAGGAGGTTGAGGCTGCAGCAAGCCATGATTATGCTGCTGCACAGCATCCTGGGTTACAGAGTGAGACCTAATCTATAAAAAATCAAAAAAGAAAAAAAAAAAGAAAAAAGGGCTGGGTACAGTGGGTCACACCTATAACCTAGCATTTTGGGATGCCGAGGTGCACAGATCACTCGAGTTCAGGAGTTTAAGACCAGACTCAGCAAGATGGCAAAACCTCATTTTTACCAAAAACACAAAAAAATTAGCAAGGCATGGTGATGTGCACCTGTGGTCCAAGGTATTCAGGAGGCTGAGGTGGGAGGATCCCTTAAGCCCTGAAGGTTAGGCTGCAGCAAGCTGTGGTCATATTGCTGCACTTCAGCCTGGGTGACAGAGCGAGACCTGATCTCAGGAAAAAAAAAATTATATATATACGCATATATATATATATATATATATATATATATATATAGAGAGAGAGAGAGAGAGAGAGAAGATAAAACAGCTTGGCACAGTGGCTCACACCTATAACCCAGCATTTTTTGTGGCCGGGTGGGTAGATTACTTCAGTTCAGGAGTTCAAAACCAGAATGAGAAACATGGTCAAGCCCCATCTCTATCAAAAATACAAAAACTTAGCCAGGCATGGTGGTGTCCAAACTGGTCCCAGCTACTCAAGAGGCTCAGTGGGAGGATCGTGTGAGCCCAGGAAGTTGAGACTGCATCAAGCCATGACCACACCACTCCACTCCAGCCTTGGTGGCAAAGTGAGGCCTGATCTCAGAAAAAAAGAAAAAAATAAATAAAAGAAAAATGGGCTGGG
>NW_016108231.1:22677-27990 GCF_001604975.1 Cebus imitator | reverse complement strand
ATTTTTTTTTGTAGAGATGGAGTTTTGCCAGGTTGCCCAATCTGGTCTTAAACTCCTGATCTGCACACCTCAGCCTCCCAAAGTGTTAGGTTACAGGGGTGAGCCACTGTGCCCAGTTTTTTCTTTTTCTTTTCTTTTTTTTAGATTAGGACTTGCTCTATTATCCAAGCTGGAGTGCGTGCTGCAGACTCAACCTCCTGGACTCAAGCAATCCTCTCACCTCAGCCTCTTGAATCACTGAAACCACGGCTGCACATCACCACACCTGGGTAACCATAAACCACAGGTGCACACCCACCACACCTGAGTAACCATAAACCACAGGTGCACACCACCACAGTGGGTAACTATCAAAAGAAAAAAAGAAATAAAAAGCGCTGGGTACACTTTGGCACTTTGGGAGGCCGAGGTGGGCAGACTGCCTGTGTTCAGGAGTTTGAAATTAGACTAAGCAACATGGCAAAACCTCATTTCTATCAAAAATAGAAAAAATAAGCCAAGTGTGGTGGTGTGCACCTGTGGTCCCAGCTATTCAAGAGGCTGAGGTGGGAGGATTGCTTGAGCCCAGGAGGTCGAGGCTGCAGAAAGTAGTGATCACACCTATCATTTAACTAACATCATGATTTAACTGTAACAAAAGAGAGAAGTGGTGGCAGAAAGATAATGTAAGTTTCATCTATTGGAAGGCAATACATAATATCTGAAATTAACAAATCATGAATTAACAGTATCAGCATGTTTAGAAATATGGAGGTAAATATCAGAAGAATTAAAGGAATCATGTTTGGGGAGCAGGTTTGGTGTGGCGCAGGGATCTGCTGTTTTTTGTTTTAAACATCTCAGTACCATTTTTAAAGGAGTTAAAGGAGGATCACCATACATAACTTGATAAAAATTAATTTAAAAATATAAGTTTGGCAAACAAATGAAAGAATTGAAAAGTAAGACGAATGAATGAAAATGTTAATTTGTTTCAGGGAAGAAAGAGTAGACATTTTTTCCTTATAATTTAGTTTCAATATAAAATTATATAACATTTTAAATAAAGCAAAAAAAAAGTGTTTGGGATCTTCTTTGGCTATTACTAAGACATATCTTGTCTAACAAATTCTTTAAAGGAGTTAAAGGAGGATCACCATACATAACTTGATAAAAATCAATTTAAAAATACAAGTTTGCCAAACAAATGAAAGGATTGAAAAGTAAGATGAATGAATAAAAACATTAATTTGTTTTGGGGAAGAAAGAGTAGACATTTTTTCCTTATAATTTAGTTTCAATATAAAATTATATAACATTTTAAATAAAGCAAAAAAAAAAGTGTTTGGGATCTTCTTTGGCTATTACTAAGACATATCTTGTTTAACAAATTCCTTTCCAACAGTCATCCCTAATTTCAAATCCCCCATTTTTTTTTTTTTTTTTTTTTTTGAGACAGGGTCTCACTCTGTTGTGCAGTGGAATGCTTAGGGCTCAGTGCAGTGTTGATCTCTTGGGCTCAAGAGATTCTCTCACCTCAGCCTCCCCAGTAGCTGGGACTAGAGGCATGCACCACCACACATGGCTGTTTTGTATTTTTTGTAGAGACAGGGTTTTGCCATGTTGCCCAGGCTAGTCTTGAACTCCTGGGCTTAAGTGATTCGCCTCCCTCAGCCTCCCAAAGTGTTAGGATTACAGGCGTGGCACCACTGCCCATTCTTTAAAAACAGCAGGATCAGAACATTATCTGTGAGCTACCTGCTTGTGAATGGCATTACGTGAGGCATCCTGCAGAAAGCGGAGGGGGATTGTCATGACAATGAAGGTGACAACAGCTGATGTTCATTGAGCTCCTCTTTTGTGCAGGCATCATGGTAAGCACTTTGTACACATATCTCATTTGAGCTTGAAAACAATCCTATGAACCAAGCACCCTTATCCCAACTGTACTGCTAAAAAACTAAGAACCAGGGAGGTTGGGTAAGTGGCCCAAGGTCTCACAGAGCTGGCACTTGCACGACGAAGTTTTGCTCCAGAATATAAGATATTAATCACTGCTGTCTTGTCTCTTTAAATAAAAAAAAGACAAGGGTGCGGTGGCTCATGCCTGTAATTCCAGCACTTTGGAAGACCGAGGTGGGCAGATCAGGAGTTCAAGACCAGCCTGGCCAACATGGTGAAACCCTGTTTCTACAAAAATAAAAAATAAAAAAATTGGCCTGGTGTGGTGGCTCATGCTTGTAATGCCAGCATTTTGGAAGGTTGAGGTGGGTGGATCATTTGAGGTCAGGTATTGGCAATCAGCCTGGCCAACATGGTGAAACCCTCTCTCTACTAAAAATACAAAAATTAGCTGGGCATGGTGGTGCATGCCTGTAATCCCAGCTACTTGGGAAGCTGAGGCAGGAGAATTCCTTGAGCCTGGAAAGTGGAGGTTGCTGTAAGCTAAGGTCACGCCACTGCACTCCAATGTGAACAAAAGAGTGTGACCCTGTCTCAAAAAAATAAATGAATAAAATAAATAAATTGGCTGGGCATCTTGGCTCACACCTGTAATCCCAGCACTTTGGGAGGCTGAGGCGGGCATATCACCTGAGGTCAGGAGTTTCAGATCAGCCTGGCCAACATGGTAAAATCCCATCTCTACTAAAAATAACAAAAATCAGCTCAGTGTCATGGTGGACACCTGTAGTCCCAGCTCCTTGGGAGGCTGAGGCAGAAGAAGCACTCGAACCTGGGAGGTTGCTGTGAGCCGAGATCATGCCACTGCAATCCAGCCTGGGCAACAGTGACTCTCTATCTCAAAAAAAAAGAAAGAAAAAAGCCCATAAATTAGCTGGGTATGGTGGTGGGTAACTGTAGTCCCAGTGACTCTGGTGGCTGAGGCATGAGAATTGCTTGAACTCGGGAGGTGGAGGTTGCAGTGAGCCAAGATCATACCACGGCACTCCAGCCTGGGCAACGGAACCAAGCTCTGTCTTAATCAATCAATCAATCTATCAATAAGAGACGCCTCCAATAGGTCACTATTCTCTACACAGAAGGTGAAGGTTAAGAGGAAGAAATGAAAGATTCTATTCAATTCAGTGCACTCAGTGAACACTACTGAGTGCCTGAGAGAGAAAGTGGGCTTTGAACTTACAAGCACAGCCTGCTCTCATTCTCAGCTTAGCACTCACTAGCTGTGCAACATTGGGCCAACGACCCAGCCTCTCAAAAGCAGTTCATCCTGCCAACCTTGTGGGCTGATGTGAGCATGGGACGAAGGGATACTTGTGAACCACCAGCACAGTGCCTGGCACAAAGAACACAACTTTGTGGACGTTGGAAGATTGGCATGATGAAAGTGACGTCTGGCAAGCAGAAGATAAAGGGGTTTAACTGAGCACTTGTTCTACAACCACAAGTCAAAACCGCGAATGCTCAGGAAAAAAGACTGTAATGAAACACACATCCTGTCTGTGAACTTATGTGTTAACATTCACCCTGGCCAACTCTTACGTTGCTGCTGTCTTTCCTATGGGAGTTCCTCCAGGCTGGCGGTCATGGGAAACCTGCATGAAGCCTAGGCAGGGGGCAGGCCTAACCACAAGGAAATGCATGGGGAAATGCAATTATTGATGGTTTCTCCTGTATTGATTTCTGTGGGGAAATCGGTCTTCTGGGTTTTGAGGTGCTAACCCCAGGCAGCTGGCACCAGTGCTAAGGTGGGTCTCAGCCTGCCACTACTTTCCAAGCATAGGTGACCGTTTTTTCCTTCATTCATGCATTCTTTCGTTCAGTCAACACATATTGATTAAGCCCCTGCATCCTGTGCTTCAGCACTGAGCTAGGAACAAAACAGGTGTGCAGAAGCCTCCTCCCTGTCTGAGGATAGTCATGGGGGGCTAAATCTAACTGGGCTTTGGACAGACACTTATATTATGGAAAGTGGCACGGGCTTACTTTGAGAAAGTTCACCCAGTCCTGCCTTTGTGGAAATGAGGGAACCCAGGCCCAGGCAGCCTCAAAACTTGAGACTGCAGAGACAGTAAGTGCAATGTTGCATGCAAACCCAGGTCCTCCAGGGACCACCTCTGTTGCCTTCCCTCCCCTCACTATATCGCATTGCATCCACTAAAACACCAGTGAGGGAGAGAAATTTGAGGGGTGTGTTTTCCTTCTTTCTTTATTTTTTTTGAGACAGTGTCTCACTGTGTCGCCAGGTGCCAGGCTGGAGTGTAGTGGCACAATCTCAGCTCACTACAATCTCCGCCTCCTGGGTTCAAGCAATTCTCCTGCCTCAGCCTCCAGAGTAGCTGGAACTACAGGTGTGTGCCACCACACCCAGCTAATTTTTGTATTTTAGTAGAGACAGGGTTTCACTATGTTGGCCAGGATGGTCTCCATCTCTTGACCTCCTGATCCGCCCACCTCGGCCTCCCAAAGTGCTGAGATTCCAGGCGTGAGCCACCGGGTCCAGACCATTTTCTTTCTTTTTAAAAGAATTAGTCAGTGGATCCCAGAGCTGTCTGTCCCTGGAGATGAGCTGTCTGTGAGCCAGCTGTATGCAGAACGATGTGAGACGAAGGACGAGAACGAGAGACTGCAGATAAATATGAACAGTAAGCGTCGCTCTCCAGTCCTCCCCATAGCCAGGCTGTGCTTCTGCTCCTGACTGGCAGTTGCTTCACTGTGCAGTGAAATAGCCCAGCTCCCAAGCCACACACAAGGGAGTCCCATCACCACTTCAGGCATCTTTTCTCAGGGTCCTATTACACAGACCCTCCATTCCAGCCACACACCATACCCTGTCCCACCTAAGGACCGTGGCTCAGGCCCTTTATACCACCTGGAATGCTCCTGTTACTCCCACAGGGCTGCCCAAATGACTTTTCCATGAAGGACACCCCAGCTGGAAGTCATTTTTGTTTTCCCTGGAATTCTGTACACTTAGCAGTTGTGCAAGCAGCTTGATACAGGCTTCCTTGCTATCCAGTTCCTAACTTCAAGACTTGTTCCTCCCCTAGGGAGGTCTCTAGGGTCCCTAGTTAGGTCTCTGGACATTAGGGTCCCCATCGTTATAGTTCCAGTTCCCAGCATTGCACCCTGTACTCTGCAGGCACCTGACCAATGGCTGTCAATCCAGGCACATGAACCCTTCATACCAGAACGCCTCCTACACAGTCTGCAGGAGGGACCAGCTGAGCAGAATTCTCCCTGCTTTGCCCATCAGTGAAAGTCACAGGACATTTCTCAACACCATTCACCTTAAAAACATCTTTTTTTGGCTGGGCGCGGTGGCTCACGCCTATAATCCCAGCACTTTGGGAGGCCAAGGCAGGTGGATCACGA